>NC_090917.1:9944494-10127671 GCF_040956055.1 Brachionichthys hirsutus | reverse complement strand
GGATGTTCAGCATGTTAGAGTGATGAAGAGTAGAGACAGGAAGGATGTTCAGCATGTTAGAGTGATGAAGAGTAGAGACAGGAAGGATGTTCAGCATGTTAGAGTGATGAAGAGTAGAGACAGGAAGGATGTCCAGTAGTCTTCCCTGTGGTCTTGTTCTCTCTCTCTTTCAGGTCCTTCTGTCTGTGGTGCTGCAGAACCTGGACCTGTGTCCCTCACCGCTGATGTCCACGTCGCTAGCATTAGCATTTATAGCTTTATATCGCTAGCATTAGCATTTATAGCTTTATATCGCTAGCATTAGCATTTATAGCTTTATATCGCTAGCATTAGCATTTATAGCTTTATATCGCTAGCATTAGCATTTATAGCTTTATATCGCTAGCATTAACATTTATAGCTTTATATCGCTAGCATTAGCATTTATAGCTTTATATCGCTAGCATTAGCATTTATAGCTTTATATGGCTAGCATTAGCATTTATAGCTTTATACATCTTGTTTTTGTCTGCTCCTGCTCCGTCTCGCTATCGCTTCCCATCCATCTCCTCTTTTTTCTCTCTCTCTCTACCCAGCCGGTCAGACAGATGTCTGTCCACCATGAGCCTAGGTTCTCTCCAAGGTTTCTGCCTGTTAAAGGGAAGTTTTTCCTTGCCTCCGTCTCCAAAGTTCTTGCTCTTGTGGGTCAGGTTGGGTTCTGTGTTTCCCTGCTGATCCTGTAAAGTCCTTGAGACGACTTCCTGTTGTGATCTGGCGCTACAGAAATAAAACTGAATTGAATTGAATTGAAAGTATCTCGTGTAAGCATGTTAGAAAAGCACTGCTGCAACATCCACAATCCGACATTATGGGCTGCCTAAAATGGAGTTTTCCTTTGACTTGTGTCCAGCTGGATACAGCAGAAAGGGTCAATCATAGCCAAAAATATGTGAGTCAAGGGTGGAAACTTTGAATGCAGCTGAGCCACTGTGCAAAAAGCTGCAAGTTATTACAGATCACATTGCAGCCTCTCAGGCTAAAAAAAGAAACGAGGCACTCCTCAACTCCCCTCAGAGGAAAAAAAGAACATCTGAACTCTCTTTTCAAATGAAACATCTGGTCTGTTCTTCCTCACACTACTGCTGCTCTGCATCAAACAGAACCTGGAGCACGCCTGTGGTATTTTCCATCTTTGTAAAAAGAAGTCGGTGAAATGAGTTTCCAAATGGATTCCGTGTGACTTGGCCGCTGAGTGGTTCACATGTGAACGCTTGTATACTCCAGTCCTGTGTTCCTGAAGGAAAGAATGTGGGGCCCCACTCTGATGTTCAGAAGGGTGGGGCTGGCCTAGTGTTGAACAATCTGGGAGGATAACAATCACTGCTTCTGTATGTTACATAATGAATCTATCTATATAAAAACTGCAGAATGAGGCAGACAAAGTAATTTGTATTTATAGAAGCTGTTTTAGGAATGTCATTCTTAAATCCTGGAAAATGGAGCACAGCAAACTGGTCAATGACCGGGGGTCTATCCGTCAAGATGAGTGCCTATTCCCATGGACATGGACTACCATTGGGTGCTTGTTTTCTAATATGTATAAGACACTCTAAAATGAACTCTATCAGACACCAACTTTCACATTTATCTGCCAGTGCAGTCAGCCGATTGCGTTGGGCTGCACAGAGGATTTAGAAATGAGAGAACGCTCTTGAAAAAACTTCTCAAAACATGATTTCTATCTCTCTCTGGAAAGCACCACTTTGGTGCCATGATTTCTACCCTCTTGTATCGAGAGATTGTACAGCTCGTCATCTGAGTATATTTTTCTGTCATCTCAATCCACGCCCTAAAATCCTCTGCACCAACGCCTTCCATCGTGCAAATTTGGAGAATAACTGAATCATTTTTCCAGGATTTTCTTGTTTTTATATTGAATCCAGTCATTTGTTTCATTCACCAGGTGACCACACCCATTCCTAAATCAGAAAGAATCATATAATTTCAACCCTTACACCTTAAACAGACAAATCACTGGGACGCACATTTATCCACACACACTTTCTCCCACCTGATAGATCATGACTTTAAAGTTGCGTCTCTTTAGCAGCTCAGCCTCGTTGCTCTCCAGTTTTTTGATCTGGCCTCCTTGCTTCTCCAGATTGGCTCGCACAGTCTTCACGTTGACGCTCACCTTTCGCACCTTCTCCATCATTTTATTGACGCTGTTGGATGTGGTGTTGTGGCTCTTTGCCAGTTTGGTCAGCTCACCCTGGATACCAGTCACACAGCGCTCCATTTCCTGCTGTCTGGTCTCAAGCCCACTCTGGGTCTGCTGGATCTGGTCCACTGCCCCAATGACCTTGTCAAGCAAAGATAGAACCATGACCCCATTTGCCGGTGGGTCCAACTTCACCACATCATCGGAGTCTTCAACAGCATCCCCCTCTGTGCCCTCCATGGACAGATCTTTCTTGTTTGTAGCCAAGGCGTCATCTTCATCATCCGAGGGTGGGAGGTTTACCTCATCGTCTGAAATCTCAGTGAGGGTTTGAGGCTCAAACTGAGCACTTGATGATTCCAGTATTTCCACAGCTGCCATATCAGTTGGTTTCTCGCTTGTTGTCGGATAGTAAATGTTTCCTCTGTTTCTGATCTTTTATCAGCATGCAGCTCTCTGTCTACCGTACTCTGTCTGTCCGTTCTCCTTTAAACGCTGGAGTCAGGATGATGTCCAGCGGGGAGCTAAGCGCTGTATGCTACCACGTCAGCACGAGAATGTGGAAACACAGCAGGCAAAGAAAATCTCCTGTCAAGATACACCCTGCAGACTTTTTTCGTTTCAGCCTCCACCCACCCTTCGTCTATTGGGCTCTCCACCTCTCCTAAAAACTCCTCCCTCATCTCCTCCCTCAGCACACACAAACATCAATAAGACTCCAAGTGGGTGGGGAGGTCCAGCCCAGCCCCTCACTGATTCAGGAACACACTCCCCTATTCCAGCCTTATCTCAACACCATGGCTGGAATAGTTAGGCTGGGCTGTACTGATCAGCTTGTGTACAAGCTCAGACATAGCAGAGGAAGGAATGTCGGACAGGATCTCCATTTGTCCCCCCCCCCCCCGCTATTATGTTTAGATCATGGAAGACAATGCACACAGCCACACACACACACTTGTGAGGAAAAAGTGTAAGACCGTTTAAATGTTTGATTTTCAAAAATGTTTATCAGAAAACCAATTTAATTTATTTTTAAGTAAGGGTCAAACTAATAACATCTGAGACATAGAGTCTCATATTTCATTGCATATTAATGCCAGACGCACCTCTGCAAAACATAAAACCTTGTAGGACTACATATTCTCTTGTGATTATAGTCACATGATAAGCAGGAGGCTTTGAAAAGCTGCTTCTTGTAGGAATGACCAATCGTCTACTTTATGAGAGGTCTGTATTTAAACCCCACACAGCTTCTCCTAACACAGATCAGCTCGCAGCATCTCAATAGTTGGCCCGTTCTGAACATACTATTGCTTTAATGTTTGGGTGGCACTTTAATACTTTAATACAAAATTAGGTGTCATAAGTATGTTATAGGGGCCAATTAGTTCATCATTGTTGAAAAACAGATGAATGATAAGGATCGCGAACTTTGTCATTTTAAAACATTCTGGGTTGATCTTTTTTACGTCTCATGAAGGTGATCTTTGGAATGCTGGCAGTGAATGTGAATAGATTTGAAGGAGGATCCAAAACAAAAACTCAACGACAGGGGGGCTCACACGCCTCAGCCTCTATTCCAGGGTGCAGGAACAGAGCGATCGTCGAACCTCAGTTTCAGGAGGAACAATGTGGTTTTCATCCTGGGCTTGGAACACTGGATCAGCTCCACACTCTCCATCGGGTGTTTGAGGGTTCACGTGAGTTCGCCCAACCAGTCCACATGTGTTTTTTTGGGATTTGTAGAAGGCGCTCGACCTCGTCCCTCCTGGTATCTTGTGAGGAGTGCTACAGGAGGACGGGGGTCCTGGGCCCTTTGCTGGGGGTTGTCCGGTCCCTTTAGCAGGAGCTTGGCTCACATTGCCAGCAGCATGACGGACCTCAGCAGGGCTGCCCTTTATCACCGGTTCTGTTCATAATCTTTCAGGAAAGAAATTCTAGGTGCAGGGTGCCAGGGGCTGGATCAGGGGTGGGCAAACGTTTTGACTTGCGGGCCACAATAGGTTCTAAAATTTGGCATAGGGGCCGGACCAAGAACAGATGGATGGAGTGTTTGTGTGAGCTAATATAAATGACACATGAAAGCTATAGCATTAAAGGATTTGGCCTTTTACAGGTAGCATTACAGGGAAAAGGACAAATGAATGAGGTTTAATTATAATACAATTTTATTTAATGATATAATTTGGACAAGTTTGGCGGGCCGCATATGGCCCCCGGGCCTGGGTTTGCCCATGCCTGGGCTGGATAGACGATGTTGTCCTGTTGGCCTCATCGATCCTGGACCTCCAGCGTGTATACTGGGGCGGTGAGTGGGATGAGGATCAGCACCTCCAGAACCTCGGGGAAGACCCGGGATAGTTTGCTGACATTTAATGAAAGATCCATCCATTTTCTTGTAGACAAGTCGGATCAAACAGCCACGGCTCACGGGTCTGCTGGAGCCTGTTCCAACTGGCTCCGGGAGAGAGGCAGGGGCCGGGCACACCCCAGATGGGGAGCCAGCTCATGGGGAGCTGGGGATGTCATTAAAATAATATATATTATTTGTTCTTAATCCATAGGGTGCCATAAAAACACTATATATTATTTCTTTGTTCCACAATCAGGATCTCAATGGGACTAAAAACACTCGATCTGCTTGCAACATGCAGTGGAACTCACTTTACCAAAAAATAGCTACCAAAAGGACTGGTTAATTGTATTATTCATTTTGTTTATTTTTGCATGTTGAACATGACTTATTGATCTTTTATTGCCTCCAATTCATGATTGTTTTCCAGACCGATTGTGTACATTATATAATGGCGATGGTGTGGTGACTTTGATGTCCTTCAAATTAAAATTCAGATTAAATATAAATTAAAATATGTACATTCGAAACATATTCAGTTACAATGAAAAAGAATCAAAGAAGAAACGGATTATCCTAAATGAGGAGGAACTAGGAGCGGATGTTCTGGTTAAGATTATGTCACGCAATGACATTTGGATTGGGATTTCAAAATATAAACTCCAACTGTAGCCCGTGAAAATGAAGCAAAGAACGTGCGCTAATAATTCTGTTTATATACATTTGTGTCGTCATGAAATTCGTCCAAGCAGTTGAAATGCAACATGCTGTAATTGTGAAAGAAAAGGATGTTTTGTGCTCTACTTCCGGTGTACTGTGCTAGCTTGAAGCAGCGACCTGGACCCGCGTCACGCACGCAGCATCCCGCATCCCGCATCCCGCATCCCGCATCCAGCCTTCATCCCACAGCAACCAGGGGGGAGCAGACCAGCCGCCTCCGACGCGGGTGAGCCCCCCCGCGGACATGTTCGCTGTGAAATGACGTCAGGTCTGCGTCTCATCCTCTGCTCCAGACATTAGACGGAGCCGGGCCTAGCATCAGCTGCTCCGCGTCTTGGGTAGGAATGTACAGCTGGTGGGGGCCGTGGGTGACGTCATTGAACGACACGGAGGATGATGATGATAATTGCTGTGAGGAACTGAGAGGCAGGTGGGCGGCTCGTCCTATGATCGAGAGGTCGTCGGTTCGAGTCCCGGCTCCGGCACCTTGTGTCCTGTGTGCCATATCTACCCCAGTGCAGCTGTATCTACCCCAGAGCAGCTGTATCTACCCCAGTGCAGCTGTATCTACCCCAGAGCAGCTGTATCTACCCCAGAGCAGCTGTATCTACCCCAGTGCAGCTGTATCTACCCCAGAGCAGCTGTATCTACCCCAGAGCAGCTGTATCTACCCCAGTGCAGCTGTATCTACCCCAGTGCAGCTCTATCTGCCCCGGGGCAGCTGTATCTACCCCAGTGCAGCTGTATCTACCCCAGTGCAGCTGTATCTACCCCAGAGCAGCTGTATCTACCCCAGAGCAGCTGTATCTACCCCAGAGCAGCTGTATCTACCCCAGTGTAGCTGTATCTACCCCAGTGCAGCTCTATCTACCCCAGTGCAGCTCTATCTACCCCAGGGCAGCTCTATCTACCCCAGGGCAGCTCTATCTACCCCAGTGCAGCTCTATCTACCCCAGGGCAGCTCTATCTACCCCAGGGCAGCTGTATCTACCCCAGAGCAGCTGTATCTACCCCAGTGCAGCTGTATCTACCCCAGAGCAGCTGTATTATCTACCCCGGAGCAGCTGTATCTACCCCAGTGCAGCTGTATCTACCCCAGTGCAGCTGTATCTACCCCAGAGCAGCTGTATCTACCCCAGTGCAGCTGTATCTACCCCGGAGCAGCTGTATCTACCCCGGAGCAGCTGTATCTACCCCAGAGCAGCTGTATCTATCCCAGTGCAGCTGTATCTATCCCAGTGCAGCTGTATCTACCCCAGGGCAGCTGTATCTACCCCAGTGCAGCTGTATCTACCCCAGGGCAGCTGTATCTACCCCAGTGCAGCTGTATCTACCCCAGTGCAGCTGTATCTACCCCGGAGCAGCTGTATCTACCCCGGAGCAGCTGTATCTACCCCAGAGCAGCTGTATCTATCCCAGTGCAGCTGTATCTATCCCAGTGCAGCTGTATCTACCCCAGTGCAGCTGTATCTACCCCAGGGCAGCTGTATCTACCCCAGTGCAGCTGTATCTACCCCAGGGCAGCTGTATCTACCCCAGTGCAGCTGTATCTACCCCAGGGCAGCTGTATCTGCCCCCTGTGGCTACAGCTTCACCACCACCGAGTGTGGAGTGAATGAAGAATGCACTGAGCTGAGTTTCTCATAGAAAAGTGCAGTACAAGCATTATTATTATGATGTATTATGTAAGTATTACTGTATTGTGAGTTCTGAATGATCCCTACTTTTTAGTCTGGCAGGTTCCTCGCTGTTTGATGCAGAAATAACTGGATAAAGGACAAAAATGTTTGGTCAATGGTGATTACCAATCAAAATGTTACCTGCCATGCTTTTCTGACATTTTCTGAAAGCATCCGTCCATCTTCTTGTAGACTAGATGCGATCGTCTCGTCTCCCAGGGTCCCAGGTCTGCTGGGAGAGATGGGCTCCACCCCGGACGAAACGGCAGCTCAAACAATTCACCTACGTTTCATGCTTTTGCTAGTGGGAGGAGCCAGAGAACCCATGCAGACACGGGCGTGGTGCCACCACTAAAAATAGAAATGTCCCTTTCATATTTCTGCTTTGCTGCTGATGTGTCGTCATGTATGTTAAAATGGAATGCATGTCTGCCTTCCTGTCCCATGTCCCAGTCGTTCATTGTAACTGGGTTGAAGCGCGGTTCACACCATGGGGGAACTGTTCAGGAGCGAGGACATGACCCTGGCCCAACTGTTCCTGCAGTCAGAGGCCGCTTACTGCTGCGTCAGCGAGCTGGGAGAACTTGGCATGGTCCAGTTCAGAGACGTGAGTACGAGCGTGTTCAAACGGCGCCATCGAGAGGAAGAGACCTTTCTCAAAGACCGAGACCGGCTTTGGTTAACGTCTTCTACTCTACTTTCCTCTTGTCCCCTGAGGGGTCGCCACAGCAACCCAGCCTTCTCCACTTCACCCTGTCCTTTGCATCGTCCTCCCCAACACCAGCCACTCTCATGTCCTCCCTCACTACGTCCATGTCTCTTCTCCTGGGTCGTCCTCTAGCCCTGTCCTTTGCATCGTCCTCCCCAACACCAGCCACTCTCATGTCCTCCCTCACTACGTCCATGTCTCTTCTCCTGGGTCGTCCTCTAGTCCTGTCCTTTGCATCGTCCTTCCCAACACCAGCCACTCTCATGTCCTCCCTCACTACGTCCATGTCTCTTCTCCTGGGTCGTCCTCTAGCCCTGTCCTTTGCATCGTCCTCCCCAACACCAGCCACTCTCATGTCCTCCCTCACTACGTCCATGTCTCTTCTCCTGGGTCGTCCTCTAGTCCTGTCCTTTGCATCGTCCTCCCTCACTACGTCCATGTCTCTTCTCCTGGGTCGTCCTCTAGCCCTGTCCTTTGAATCGTCCTCCCCAACACCAGCCACTCTCATGTCCTCCCTCACTACGTCCATGTATCTTCTCCTGGGTCGTCCTCTAGTCCTGTCCTTTGCATCGTCCTTCCCAACACCAGCCACTCTCATGTCCTCCCTCACTACGTCCATGTCTCTTCTCCTGGGTCGTCCTCTAGCCCTGTCCTTTGCATCGTCCTCCCCAACACCAGCCACTCTCATGTCCTCCCTCACTACGTCCATGTCTCTTCTCCTGGGTCGTCCTCTAGCCCTGTCCTTTGCATCGTCCTCCCCAACACCAGCCACTCTCATGTCCTCCCTCACTACGTCCATGTCTCTTCTCCTGGGTCGTCCTCTAGTCCTGTCCTTTGCATCGTGCTCCCCAACACCAGCCACTCTCATGTCCTCCCTCACTACGTCCATGTATCTTCTCCTGGGTCGCCCTCTAGTCCTGTCCTTTGCATCGTCCTCCCCAACACCAGCCACTCTCATGTCCTCCCTCACTACGTCCATGTATCTTCTCCTGGGTCGTCCTCTAGTCCTGTTCCCTGGCGGTTCCATCCTCAGCATCCTTCTTCTGGACATGCCCAAACCATCGAAGTCTGTCCTCTCTGACCTCGTCTCCAAAACGTCTAACCTATGTGTAGTTTAAACCAATGATAACCAAACGTCTCCCTCATTTTACACCCGCAGCTGAATCCAGATGTCAATGTGTTCCAGCGCAAGTTTGTGAATGAAGTGAGGAGATGTGAGGAGATGGACAGGAAGCTAAGTAAGCAAAGAGAAAACCTTAGATAAGGAACAGTTCCAAACCCCAATTCAGGGTCAGTGTCTCCGCTGTCACTGCTCGATCAGACTGACCTTCCTCCATTGCATTTGGGTACAATTACACTGGCAGCCATTGCATTGATGGTTATTTCTCCTGAACAGGGTTTGTGGAGAAGGAGATCAAGAAAGCTAACATCCCTACTGTCGACACTGGTGAAAATCCAGAGGTTCCTTTTCCCAGGGACATGATCGATCTTGAGGTAATCACTGTTGAAACGCATCATGAGAGGGTAACGGTTCAACAGAAGAGATGATCGGTTGTTAGAACACCCCTTCTATTGATCGTGGGACATGAGGGAATCTTAGCTCCGTCGCTCATTTGCATTGACTGTTTGTAAATTTGTAGCTAGCAAAAAAAAAGAGAGAGAGCGGTCCGGTTAAGAGTGTAGATGTTATATAGATCCGTAACATCTGCCATATGTTGACTGTGATGGGCAGGCCACCTTTGAAAAGCTGGAGAATGAACTGAAGGAGATCAACACCAACCAGGAGGCACTGAAGAAGAACTTCCTGGAGCTGACGGAGCTCAAACACATTCTCCGGCGAACTCAGCAGTTCTTTGATGAGGTATAAATATTTCACAGTCCTCCGCATCCAGAGGCACAAACATATATCAGTCGCCATGATGTTGTTAATGTCTTGACAGATGGAGGACCCCAACCTACTGGAGGAGTCGTCAGCCCTGATGGAGGGCAGTGAGGGGGGCCGCGGGGCACCTCTTAGACTTGGGTACAGGATGGCCACGTATTACCTGATGCATCCTCTTCACTTTTCTAAACAAATGTTGACAGAGTCATTTATTCATTAATTGTCTGAACCGCTTATTCAAAACTCCGGGTTGCTGGATCCTGCAGCCTATCCCAGCTGCCTACAGGGGAGAGGCGGGGCACACCCTGGACGAGCTGCCACACACACACACACACTTATGGACAATTTAGCATAACTAGTTCACCGAAGTTGCATGTTTTTGGTAGTGGGAGAAAACCGGGAGAACATGCAAACTCCACACAAAAGGGACTCGAACCCAGTACATTCTTGCTGTGATGCCTTCAGACAAGGAATATGCGGAGACATATGATTTTGAATATTTATTTCATTTGTGTTAATTGTGTATCAGAACAATTTGACCTAAAATGTAAAACTAGGAAATATTAGAAGGAAAACATTTCAAAAATAATTTACTGAAGAAGGATTAACAAAATAAGTGAGAATGGCGACTGGCTAGTTAGCAAGATAGGCAAAAAGGTTCTGCCTGAAGCAGAACACTCAAGAGCAGACAGACTTCAGGTGACAGTGAGGGGCAGGTTCTGCACGAATAATCAGGATCAGAGGGTCACATAAAAGCAGAGTAGGATGAGCATGTAATCTCAAGGAATAACGGACAATTGAGTGGATGCTGACTGGAGGATTGGGATTATAAATGCTTAGGAGCAGGTGCAGATTATCAGGAGAGGAGACGGGGAAAATTAACAACATCCTGGAGACACACAAAAAATGCTCTGGAAATACAGTAAGGAAAACACAGGTCATAGTAGCGATGAATAGTCACATGGACTTGTAATTAAACCAAGAAGATGATTTGTCTCTCATCCAAGGAGCCTCTAGGATGAGAGGGGAAATGTCCACCATTTCCGCCCCATGTGTGATTTTTAACATCAATGTCATGCTAAATTCCTGTTTCTGCAACTCTGCTGATCTCAACAATTTGCTGTAACTTGCTCTGGGTCTCAGAAGCAGAGCGTGAACTGGTGGTACTTTGTGTTATCTCCTCTGAGCAGGTTTGTGGCTGGCGTAATCAGCAGGGAGAGGATTCCAACCTTTGAGAGGATGCTGTGGAGGGTGTGTCGGGGTAACGTCTTCTTAAGAAAGGCAGAGATTGAGGATCCTCTGGAGGACCCTACTACGGTCAGAACACATCACATTTGTCATAACATTAAAGAGAAAAACTAAAAGTATTACATCCGAGTAACAGATTACAGAAGGGGAACGAGACAAGACATGACAGATAGGCGGTTTGACTTCAGATTGTGATTCTGTTTTTTCCTATAGGGTTGGACCCACACGGTTCATAAGCAGCACCTGAATTGAGTTTGGGGTTATATGTTCAGCGCCGTCCATGCAGAGATCGACAGAAAGCAAAACGGAAAAACAAAATCACATTGGAATACCCAGAAAACAAATTGTACAGCAGACTAATTAATGAATAATAATGATATTTGTCCATTGCAGTTGCCATACCTATGCACAAAATGTTTCCTGACCTTTTTAAATATTAGACACAGATCAGACTCATCAGGGATTTATTTTTTTTAACTTCTCTGTCCAACAGGGAGACCAGGTCCACAAATCGGTGTTCATCATCTTCTTCCAAGGTGACCAGCTGAAGAACAGGGTGAAGAAGATCTGCGAGGGGTGGGTATTACAGATATAGGTAAAATAATTTTAGTATCAGAAATTATTATTTAATTCACACACACAGAGAGAGAGAGAGAGAGAGAGATGATAGGATATTTTTTATATTACAAGATTTAACTTCATTTATCTGCATAAAACATTGTTTGCTGTTCACTGCAGTAAAAAAACATTTGTTTTTATTCAAATATTCAGTATCAAACTACACAAAATATTTTTCATTCAAATTCTGCATATTCATTACCTCCGCCGAGCAGGTTATGTTTTCACCTGTGTCGGTTTGTCTGTCTGTCAGTTAGCAAGATAACTCAAAAGGTTCTGGAGGGAATGTTGGGAATGTTGGGAATGTTACCAGGAATAGATGATTAGGTGAAGATCCACAAGAGATCCTGGATTCTGGATCACTTTGAAATTTTCGGTAAAGCAGACACCCAGTCTCCCACTGAGCTGCTGCTGCTGTCTGGTGAAAAAGAGCACTTCAAAAGCAGTTTTATTGCAATCAAGTTTCTAACTCCTTGAGCTATACAAAATTACCTCGAGAAGTGTCTCTTATATATATATACATGTTTAGTGTCGAATTACATTGGCTAATCGTAGATTATGGTACCGTGCAGATACGCACTGATTGTGCACTTTATTAGCCTCCATCATTTCACATGATGCTATCCTGATGTGTTTTTCTTTCATCTTGAGCAGGACAGAAGGAAACCAATCAGAAAGTACAGTTGTAGATGCTGTGAAGTGACTCAGTTGCATTTGTCCAGGTTCCGGGCCTCTCTCTACCCTTGCCCAGAGACCCCACAGGAGAGGAAGGAGATGCTAGCTGGTGTCAACAGCCGCATAGATGACCTGCAGATGGTATGGTTGTGGACAGAATTGATTGTTTTTGTGTGTGTGTGTGTGTGTGTGTAGAGGCACTCTTCCCTATCGCCTGCACGAGTTGAAGAAAAAGAGCAGAGTGGATAAAGTCATTTTTTTGTGGTAATGTTCTGGCAAAAACTGTTTTATTTTGTGCTAAAAACATCCCTCACGGTTGCCATGGTAGCGCTGCTCGCTATGAACGTCCTGCAGCATCTGTTTGAGACAGAAATGAGGGACGCTGTCCTGCAGCATCTGTTTGAGACAGAAATGAGGGACGCTGTCCTGCAGCATCTGTTTGAGACAGAAATGAGGGACACTGTCCTGCAGCATCTGTTTGAGACAGGAATGAGGGACGCTGTCCTGCAGCATCTGTTTGAGACAGAAATGAGGGACGCTGTCCTGCAGCATCTGTTTGAGACAGAAATGAGGGACGCTGTCCTGCAGCATCTGTTTGAGACAGGAATGAGGGACGCTGTCCTGCAGCATCTGTTTGAGACAGAAATGAGGGACGCTGTCCTGCAGCATCTGTTTGAGACAGAAATGAGGGACGCTGTCCTGCAGCATCTGTCTGAGACAGACATGAGGGACGCTGTCCTGCAGCATCTGTTTGAGACAGAAATGAGGGACGCTGTCCTGCAGCATCTGTGTGAGACAGAAATGAGGGACGCTGTCCTGCAGCATCTGTGTGAGACAGAAATGAGGGACGCTGTCCTGCAGCATCTGTTTGAGACAGAAGTGAGGGACGCTGTCCTGCAGCATCTGTTTGAGACAGAAATGAGGGACGCTGTCCTGCAGCATCTGTTTGAGACAGAAATAAGGGACGCTGTCCTGCAGCATCTGTGTGAGACAGAAAAGAGGGACGCTGTCCTGCAGCATCTGTTTGAGACAGAAATAAGGGACGCTGTCCTGCAGCATCTGTGTGAGACAGAAAAGAGGGACGCTGTCCTGCAGCATCTGTTTGAGACAGAAATGAGGGACGCTGTCCTGCAGCATCTGTTTGAGACAGAAATGAGGGACGCTGTCCTGCAGCATCTGTTTGAGACAGAAATGAGGGACGCTGTCCTGCAGCATCTGTTTGAGACAGACATGAGGGACGCTGTCCTGCAGCATCTGTTTGAGACAGAAATGAGGGACGCTGTCCTGCAGCATCTGTGTGAGACAGAAATGAGGGACGCTGTCCTGCAGAATCTGTTAGAGACAGAAATGAGGGACGCTGTCCTGCAGCATCTTATGATGATCATGACAGCCTCCAATTCTTGGATCCACACATTTATGCAGATCCTCTCCAATCTTTGAAGGCTATTCTTCATTACAGGACATCCGTCCTGCGGTGCTTTTATATCCAGAATTGACCTCCACAACATTTGTGATATGACAAAACAGGCTCGTAGTCCCAATTGTTTTAAAAAAGATATTCAGGAAAGGGAAGAAACCAACCATCATGGCAGTGAAGCTCAATCATTTCGGTGTAGAACCACAAGAAAAACACATTTCTGACTGGAGGCCCCTAAATATCATCCAAAGCGCGGGCGCTAACGGGACCTGGGGCTCTGACCTCTCCATTGCTGCCGTAGGTGCTGAACCAAACAGAAGACCATCGCCAGCGAGTGCTGCAGGCTGCCTCCAAGACCATGCGAGTGTGGTTCATCAAGGTGAGGAAGATGAAGGCCATCTACCATACACTCAACCTCTGCAACATCGATGTCACCCAGAAGTGTCTGATTGCTGAGGTGTGGTGTCCCGTGTCAGACCTGGACTCCATCCAGTTTGCCCTGCGCAGAGGGACGGTGAGTTCCTCTATCAGAGACATTGCTGCTTTGGAGAGGTCTTTGTATATGGACCAAAAGAAAGCAAAAGACCATCTTTGATCCTTAAACTGGTTATGTGGAAGAGCATATATATCTATAATAGATGATGGATAATATGTTTTTTTAAACTTAGTCTATTTTACGGCATACTCTTCAGCATAGCGCTGTAGCTAGCATTTATTTTTGTCATTACTGTTACATGTTGCACGACTTCACAGAGAAAGACTCCTAGTCTGTGAACCCTCATTAACAATGGCAATTAACTGATCTATCATTTATCTATCTATCTATAACCTATCTATCTCTCTATCTCCATCCATCTAGCTCTCTATCTATCACTTGGTCTATCTATCTCTCTCTCTATCTATCTCTACTCTACCCATCCATCCATCCACCCACTGTGGGGTATCAGACAGGTCTCATGCATTTTGGCTGATGAAGGGGGTTTGTTTTTCAATCAATAATGTCTGTCCGTCCATCCATTGGCCTGCTCACCTGACTGCCTATCTATATGGTATGATTGACAGGAGAGGAGTGGCTCCACGGTGCCATCTATCCTGAACAGAATGCAAACCAAACAAACTCCTCCCACCTTCAACAAGACCAATAAGTTCACGTCAGGCTTCCAGAACATAGTTGATGCCTACGGCATCGGAAGCTACCGAGAGATCAATCCAGGTCCTCCTCATATTTTCTATATTTGGAATGATCATATTATAATCATATGCTTGAACATATATTATTGTTTCTGTAAATGTTGGGAATGCTAGCAGGAATAGATGATGAAAATGATCCAGAAGAGACCCTTCATTATGGATCACTTTGAAATTTTCATTAACATTACAGTCAATGGAGCTTCAAAGTTATAGTATTACCATATCATTAATGATATTAATGCAGCCTCGGAGGTAGCACGGGTAGTGTCTCCTTTGGGCCGGTCCCAAGCCCGGATCAATGCAGAGGGTTGATGATATTTTATTATTACTAAGTTATTAATTGTACACATTATTAGTCATATAAATAATCATAATATGTATCATTTTATTAATCGTAGTCTAATTATTGTTACAGCGCCGTATACCATAATTACATTCCCCTTCCTGTTTGCGGTCATGTTTGGGGACATGGGTCATGGCGTGCTGATGACCTGTGCTGCCCTCTACCTCGTCATCCGAGAAAGTCGCCTCCTCGCCCAAAAGTGTGATAATGAGGTACAGTAAGAACAAGACCCTACCAAGAGCATAAAGCTCCCGACCACAGAGCGCCTGTGATTATTTGGGCGCTCACACTCCCCCACCATGATAAGGTGGCAGTTCGAAACCCAGTTTGTCTAAAGACTTTGTGCAATGAAATCCCGACTCTCTCAGTATCACTAGTGCACGATGTCATACAGAAGTGCTTCTCTTTGCTACACATTCAGGTCTATGGACTATTCCTATCTGATCCATTTAAGACAGTTTACAATTAAAAGATTTTCCCTCAATGTAAAAAGATACTCTACATAACTGTATATTTGTAACAGTAATTGTAATATTGTTTGTTTGTAATAGCTAGGTAAATAATAAGATATGTAGGTACAGAAAAGGGCAGTGAAAGAAAGACAGGTTTAACTTTAATTACCATTTCCATAATTATGGTGATGTTTAATGAAATTAGGATGCAATTGTTTGTTTACTAATCAAAACTGATCGCAAAAATCAGTGAAGCGACCTTGAATCTTGAACAATTGATATGTGTCTCTGTAGATGTTCAACATGATATTTGCTGGTCGCTATATAATCCTTCTGATGGGCGTCTTCTCTGTCTACACCGGCGTTATTTACAATGACTGCTTCTCCAAGTCACTCAACATGTTTGGCTCTGGTTGGAGCGTCAGGCCTATGTTTGGCCCGAAAGGAGCCAACTGGTCGTAAGTCAGCCACCAACTCTGTCCTGTCTGTCTGTCTGTCTGTCTTACACGCGCACTGCATATGGACCATACATATGGTTATTATTTATGATGATGTTTATACAGTATACAGTTCGGATTTGAGAACAGTAGTAGACAAAATCTTGTTCAGGGAAGACCTGGCTTATTCAGCAACACAATGAAACGGCATTCTCTAGGTATGACAGCAGCATGACTCCATAGCGAAAGGGTCTGGTGCTAAACTGCCCTGGCTGCTGGCCGAGCTCATCGCCCATGGAAAATATTTTGTAAAATTTGAGAAAGGAAACCCCAAAATCTGGAGCAGCTGAAATGCTTCATCTGGAAGAAATGGAAAACGTGCCAAATGTACATACCTCAGTTCCAAATGCTTCCAGATGTTGTTAAAAGAAGAGAAAATAAACATGATCCTGTCCCAACTGAATGAAATGTTTTGCTGCATTAAATTCTAAACGAAAAATCTATGTCAACATTTTGAAACTGTTTGAAATTGTTGCATCAATATTTACCACTAAAATAACAACAAAAACAAAATAATAAAGATTTGCCATAATTTCAAATACAAAATAAAGTAGTGACAGGTTGTGCTCTGTTTTTGTAGAATGATTAAGGAACCCACTGACAGCAGTCTGATCCATTGATCATGTTCTTCATCTCAGCTCATGGGTTTAATCGTGTCCAACTATACTCGATTGATATTCCAGCATGTCCATAAATAATTTGCAACATGATAAAGCATTCATTTCCCTCTGGTCCGTTGTAGGTCTGGGACACTTGATGGAAATGCAGTTTTGCAGTTAGACCCAGCAGTTCCAGGCGTATTTGGTGGACCTTATCCATTGGGAATTGACCCGGTAAAACAGATGCACTCATGACAAGGAAAACAAATGTCAAAACAAAACGTGAAAAATGGTCCTCCCAGTCATTTCTTAAATGCTGCAAAAACAGGTGTTTTATAAAAGACTGAACCAGTCTTGAATTGACATTATTTTTGCGCTGCTAATAAAGATTTATAGGAACCTCTGAGTGACCAAAAGACTAACCACAAAGAAGTCAATAATGTATTGTTCCCAATAGATTTGGCGCACTCCACGACATAAAATAGAGAAACCTTGGTGGGTTCCATCTGAAATTGTTTCGCTGTCTGTGCAGATCTGGAATGTTGCCACCAACAAACTGACCTTCTTAAACTCATTCAAGATGAAGATGTCTGTGATCCTGGGTGTCATACACATGCTGTTTGGAGTGTCTCTCAGCCTCTTCAATCACTTGTAAGTGTTATAATCAACCCTTGACCTTGTCCCCATATCTCTACCCTTGTTAAGATTATATTTAATCTCAGAATTAAGGTTGGTGGTTTGATCCTCACCTACTCCTCTGCACACTGAGATCACTGAACCCAAAGCAGTGCTGATTGTAGGGTTAGCACCTTGCACTTCGCTGCCATTGTTTGTGTGTATGTGAAGGAGAAAAGAACGCATCCTATATATCGAGATGATTGAATGAAGTGCATCATGAAGAGTCTCTGCTGAGGGATTTTCAGGTTGTTCAGGTTGTTGGCCTCCATCAAAATGATGGAAGTTGTGAACAAAATAGTTGTGTTTGTTTTTGTCAGATGACAATGTGATAATTTGTTTGAAACCCGAGTAAGATCACAGCAACTACTGCTACGCTTATCGATAATTTATCTGCAATTATAACTGATTCATAACTGAAAATAATGGGTAAAAAGAAATACAACCTCCAAACAGATTCAGCTCTCACTGAATATACAGATCTTGAACAGTCTCGCAGATAGCTGGGGGTTTACTGTACATATTTTAATATACATAAGTTGCACCTGAGTATAAGTCGCAGGTCCAGCCAAACGATGACAAAAAGTGAGAATTATAGTGCGGTAAATACGGTAGTTACCACAAGTTGTGGGGCAGCACAACTAACACAGCTAATCACTACCTCTGGCGTAGCGGTTAGCGCTGTCGCCTCACAGCTAGAATGTGCCAGGTTCGAATCCTATCTGTGGAGAGTTTGTATGCTCTCCCGTGTCCACGAGGGTTTTCTCCGGGTTTGTCGGTTTTCTCTCGCCTCCAAAAACATGCAGTTTATGTGAATTGATTACTCCAAATTGTCCGTAGTGCGTGAGTGTGTGCGTGAGTGGTTGTCTGTCTATATGTGGACACGCGATGCACTGGCTCCTGGGTAATTTCCATGACCCTCAAAGCAGCAAAGTAGCTGTAAACGAGAAAATTGTCTCATCTAGAATAAAAAATGGATGGATGGATACTTATTAAAAATGCATAATATAAGGTTTATTGGTTATATTTAAATTCCTCGTTTTTAAATTTTCATCTGCAGAAAAATTGCCCGGGATGAAACCGGTCTGTGGCAAGAATTTATTTTGTGACCGCTGGTCTAATCAGTGTTTTCCTAGAAGGTCGTCACTGGAGTGAGTTCTGTTTACGGTCTCTATATGAGAAACAGATTGAAATGATATGAATGATGTCAGTGTGATCATTTATATTGACTCAGCTCTGAGGAGGTTATTTTACTCGTCTTAATACTCTGATCGACTACGGTCGTCTCCTCTCTCCTTCTATGAACTGAAATCTCGACACTGCAGGTACTTTAAGAAGCCGCTGAACGTCTTCCTGGGCTTCATACCAGAGATTGTCTTCATGTCCAGCCTGTTTGGCTACCTGGCTCTGCTTGTCTTTTACAAGTGGACTGCATATGATGCCTACACTTCCAAGGATGCTCCCAGCTTGCTCATCCACTTCATCAACATGTGTCTCTTCAACTACAGCGACTCCACAAACAAGCTTCTCTACAGGGGACAGGTGCACCCTCCCTTCCTCCCTTCTCCACACAAATTTCAGCGAATCACGAGGTTTATTGAACAGACAGCATGAAATGATACATACATTCTGATAGAGGGCTCTTACAAGTGATACAGACCTTAACCTAAAGGGCGTCCAGACAACGAAGATCCAAGAGTCTAATCTATGCTATGAATTTACAGTGTTTCTCGGAGGCTCTCTTCACCGAAGTCTTCCCTCCTACAGACGATGCAGAATGACCTTGGCATGTTTTTACTCTAATAGATCGTTTCTGCAATGTGGTCTAAATACTCTGACATTCAGTACTTGAAGAACAGTACATCAGTGTTAAACACATATGAGAATATGCAGAACAATAAGTTTAAGTGATCTGACGCCATTATACTATCTTAACAGTGAATGAACCTTTATAGTATACTTATAATGTATATAAAATGTTTACATGGTTGAGCTCGGCTCCTTCTGAGCCGAAAGACGAAGCTCTTGATTTACCGGCCAGTCTACAGTAAACGTAGACTGATTTACCGTCTACGACTAAACCTATGATCATGAGCTTTGGGTCATGACCAAAGGAACGAAATCCCGGATGCAAAGCGGTCCAAATGAGCTTCCTCCGCAGGCTGGGCTCTCCCTTAGAGACAGGGTGAGGAGCTCGGAGTAGAGCTGCTGCTCCTCCACATCGAGAGGAGTCAGCTGAGGTGGCTGGGGCATCTGTTTCAGATGCCTCTTGGACCCTTCCCTGGGGAGGTGTTCTGGGCATGTCCCGCCAGGAGGAGACCTTGGGGAAGATCTAGGACACGCTGGAGAGACTATGTCTCTCGGCTGGCCTAGGAACACATCTGGATCCCCCCCGGAAGAGGTATTGGACAAAGTATCAGGGGAGAGGGAAGTCTGGAAGTCCCTGCTCAGACTGCATTCTCCGCGACCCGGCCCTGGATAAGTGGAAGTTGGTTGGTTGGATGGATGGATGGATGGACATGATTGAGCAAATATCACAATTATTCGACTAAGTTGATTATATATCTGAGTAAATATTATCAAAAGCTGAGACAGAGGCAGGGGGCAGCAGTAGCTCAGTCCATAAGGACTTGGCTTAGAGACCGGCAGGTTCGAGACCAACTTGAGACCAAATTGTGATCATATGGACCAAGAGGTGTGGAGTGTGGAGAGGCGCCAGTTCGCCTTCTGAGCACCGAGGCGCTCCTGCCATCTTCCTCTCTTAACTTGCTTGTCTGTGCTTAAGGCCTCCATGTGAAAAAAGTAATTTCCCCAACAGTGATCTTCTTCTTTCTTCTTTGAGCCACTGAGCTCGTAGAAGTCTTCAGTGCATGTAGTCTATGAGCCGCGTAGAATGGAAGCTGTGCCATCGGCTCACCTCAGCTCCACCCGAGGCATTTAAAACATACAGATTTTCACTCAGACATAAATAGTGTTTTGTTTTTGTTACTAAAGCAAATTGAGACTCAAACTCGCAAAACATTAAGACAAATTAAGATGTACTTTTATTGAGCCCACGTGGGGAAAAAGGCATTTTGACAGCAGTACAAGGGAAGAGGTAGCAGCATGAAGTACATAAAAGTACTTTAAAGTAATGTACAATAACTTAACTGCTAACCTCTCTCGTTTGATTTGTAGACGGGGATCCAGGTTTTGCTGGTGCTGATTGCTCTTGCATGTGTTCCCTGTATGCTGATTGTGAAAACGATGGTGCTTCGGCATCAGCACCTATGGAAAAAGCATCTGGTATGTTACCTCAGCTCATCCCCACAGGATAACCATTATCACCTTCGGCATAACCTTTTTTCCTTCCTGCTCTGCCATTCATTTCCATTGACATTGTGTTGTGTTCTATGGTTGGATGTGCGTCTGTGAAAATGGCTTAAAGTCTGCCTTGGAAACGCTCTTATTTTGGTCGGAAAATATTTTACCCGCCGACCACTGGGCATAACAGTTGATGATATATTCCAGCGGTGAAATCGGCAAAAATCAAAATCACTACTTTTCAAATGCAAAGGACCTTAAATAAGCTCTCACTGGTTACCTTAGACCTCTAAGGACTGCCATTTGTGACTGAGGAGTCTGACATGTTTGACGTGTTCGTAACACCCATTGAGACTTTTCTTACATGTCGCATTTTGTAAGTGGAGGACCACAGAACGTACACCACTACATGATATAACTACTGTATATTACTGATTTTATACATCAAATGTTATTGCAAGTGTGGCAGTGGGAGGTTTTCTTAAAGGTCCCATATTATGAAAAACCCACTTTCCCCATGTTTCGACACTATTCTGGTGATTTTGGGTCCAGCTAAATAAACCATCCAGTCAATCCGTAGTTTGGGTAGGTCTGTAATCACCTCCGGGAACGCGTCTGGAAGGAACCGCTCTCGGCTTTGACGTCAAGCAGCGTGAACGTGCACATGCGTGCGTGCGTCCCTGTGTCTGCGCTCTCTTCACCGTCACGGAGTCGAGTCGCTGCTCGGGCATATCATTTAGCCGTCCGGGGGGCACCTCCTTAGCGCGGTGTTCTGGGCACGTCCCACCGGGAGGAGACCACGGGGAAGACCCAGGCCAGTCGAGAGAAGCTGTCTCTCGGCTGGCCTGGGAACGCGGAAGAGCTGGAAGAAGCGACCGGGGAGAGGGAAGTCTAGGCTTCCCTGCTTTGGCTGTTAGCCCCGCGACCCCCCCGGATAAGCGGTTTGAAGATGGATGGATGATTCAAAGTATTTTTATTCTGTCCTGAGATTATTGCCGTCATCGCGCGTGTGCGCAAGAAGAAGACGAGCAGAGTGGATAAAGAAAGTGTATTTTTTGTGGTAATGTTCGGTGCTGAAACGTCCCTCACAGTTACCATGGTAGCACTGCTGTGCACCTGCTCGCTATGAACGCACTTTTGCTTCCGGGTTTAGCACGTTTCTGACAGAGCGGTTTGAGACAGGAATGAGGGGCGCTGTCCTGCAGCATCTGTCTGAGACAGAAATGAGGGACGCTGTCCTGCAGCATCTGTTTGAGACAGGAATGAGGGACGCTGTCCTGCAGCATCTGTTTGAGACAGAAATGAGGGACGCTGTCCTGCAGCATCTGTTTGAGACAGAAATGAGGGACGCTGTCCTGCAGCATCTGTTTGAGACAGAAATGAGGGACGCTGTCCTGCAGCATCTGTTTGAGACAGAAATGAGGGACGCTGTCCTGCAGCATCTGTTTGAGACAGGAATGAGGGACGCTGTCCTGCAGCATCTGTTTGAGACAGAAATGAGGGACGCTGTCCTGCAGCATCTCTTTGCTACTTTGACCAAAGACTGGCACAGTTAGTTCATATAAGAGCCTGAGAACTGCGTTAATTTGTGGAAAAAGAGCATAATATGGGATCTTTAAACTGAGTACTGTGTTGTCTGAAATCATTTTACAGTATTCTTCTTGTTTCAATTGCATGCTCAATGCAGATGAATGAGAAAGTGTTGAACCCGAGGCTTGCTTTAAGCTAGACACAGCTCTTGTGGCTTTTGTATCTAGTCCCAGAAGAGGGAAGAAACCCCTGCAGAGAATCTAGAGCAATCTTTAGAGCAAACAGGTGTGTCCTCATCATGCACCGGGCTCACCCAACAGGGCACGCAGAAATTTGGAGGGGTGCGAGTGGGCAATGGGCCCACAGAGGATGAAGCTGGCATCATGGACCACGACCAGCTTTCCCAGCACTCAGAGGAAGGAGATGAGGTGAGCCACTCAAACAGCAACAAGCACTTTTTTAAGTCATCCTTGCATTTTTTGGTCACTATAAACTGTCGCTTACTATTATTGTATTTTGACAAAGTTTATTTTTCTTGGTTCAGACTTTAAATGGATAAGATTTAACATTGGCCTTTCAATTGACAACTATTTCAAATGTCTGCATACGATACTTATATATATATATATATACCATACATATATACCTGCACTTCAACAGTATAATTAGTGGATGTCTTCACACTGCAACCAGGTATAGAGACAATATTATACTCAAACTGAAACTAGTAGTATGGCAAACATAAATATATTTACAAACCTTGTAATAGTGTATAAGCAAGAAAATATTTTTAAGATGGCTCTTTTTACCTCGCACTAAAATAAAATAACTTTGAGATATGACGCTGACTTGAAACCTGAATTTCTATATTTGATTTTATTTAATCTGATATTGATCATTAGCTTGCCTGCTAATACTATTAATGGATACACACTGTTTCTTACCTCGACCTACAAGGAAATACATAGCCATTTGCTATGAATGACTCGTATCGGTGCTGATAAGTAATACTACTAACCTTTCAACTTTGCTTACATTCAAGCACTCAGAAGAAGAACTGGTAAGAGCTTGAGTCTTGCATTTCCTCCGTCTATTTGTGATCAGTGGTATTTCCTCTTTGTTGGAACCCAATCAGATCAAATTCACCTTTACTGTCCACCCAGCATGATATACATTCTTAATAAATCTGTATTTGTATGTTATTACCATTGTACAACATTTCTAATGGCAGCCCTCAACCCTGTGTATTTTAAAGCATGTGTTGTTTTCATTAGCCATTGCGTCACAAAGCCTTTGATGGGAACAATGAGTGTTGATTCCATGAACTCTACTTTATGGGTCCAAAGACAAATGCAAGCATGGAAACAGGAAACAGGAAACCAGAGCAGCACATAGCCAAAGCCAACAAGTGCAGCATAAAGCAACACACGCCCAGTTTCCCTCCCTCCCCAAGTACATGCAGGAAAGGCTAGTCTTGCTCCAGGAAGGAGAGAAACTCAGACCAGCCACATAGGCTCAGCCAGGGGTCAAAGGTCAAAGGAGCCTCTTACAGAGAGATTTTCCATGGCGAGTTTTTCCCCATTGCTCATGCCATACTAACAGTACTGGGATGACTGGACAAACTGGGTCTTAAACTCTGGTTTTTGTATTTATTAACCAAAACATCTTCAAATTTAGATCTCCCTCTCTCCCTCCCTCCCTCATGTATTTTTGCTTAAAATAACATCAACATATTATTACCATAAATATGTGACTACTATAAATATAGATACATTGTAACAACATAATTGTTAATTTTACCATTAACCAATATATTATTACAGGGGTCGGGAACCTTTTTGACTAAGAGAGCCATGAAAGCAAAATATTTGGACATTTATTTCAGTGAGAGCCATATAATATATTTCAAACGTGAATTCAACTAAATGTCAGTATAAGCGGTAAGCAGGTAATAAACTAGTATAATAAGCCTCTGAACGTTACGGACTAACGTGAGCGGAGCCCAGAAAGCAGAGAACAGAGACGGTGCGATGGTTGAATTGATCATTTACACCTGGAGCTGCACACAGGACGAGGGGGGGCTGGAGCCCAACGTAATAATACACAGCCGAGAGAAAACCAAAAAGCAAGTGATGCCCTCTTGAAGCAAACGCAGGGCCCCGTCTTTTTCACACATTTATTCCAAAAGAAGGTCCCAGGTAAGAATACATTAAAATAGTAGTAATCTGGAATTAAGGTGGAGCCAAACAAAGTCCACTCTGCCACCGTGCACACAGCTGGCCACGCCCACCCCTAATGGCGGGATGACGGCCTACTTTTAAAGTGGCAGCCCAGGCTCAGGGCGGAACCGTGACAGCGTGCTTCCGCTCTGTGATTTTTCACAATAAAATGCCAGCCGTGCAAAATGCCCCTGCAACACAAGCTCTACTAACAGTGAGTTTGTACTGGTGAGTATTGTTAATAAAGTAAAAAATAAAAAAACTTTTTAAATTGGTGCGCGAGCCATATGCGATCATCAAAAGAGCCATAGGTTCCCGACCCCTGCATTATTATAACACAAATATATAAGAGACATAAATGCAGTATAATAACCATAAAGATGTTGCTATAATCATAAACCTATTTTAACATGCTAACCTTCCACACTGCGTGAGTGTGGTTGCTTCAGGGGCCCGTTGTACTAGGGTGAAAATGAAATGTCGTTGTGTGCTTGCAGTGTAACAATGACATTAATAAAGCTTTCTTTCCTTCTTTATATTGCTATGACCATGATAAGGATACATGAAGCATCTTGTGTCCCCCCCCCCCCCCCCCACAGTTTGACTTTGGTGACGTAGCTATCCACCAGGCCATCCATACCATAGAATACTGTCTGGGCTGCATCTCCAACACAGCCTCATACCTGCGTCTGTGGGCGCTCAGTCTGGCCCATGCACGTAAGTCGATGCAGGCACGCTGTCTGAATTCATACTGAAGTCAAACAGGATGTTTTTGTGGTCAACCTTGTTGTCTTGGCTTTGTGTATGTTTACTTGTGTGCAGAACTGTCGGAGGTGTTGTGGTCTATGGTGATGCGCCTGGGTCTGTCATCTCGGAGTGGGGGAGGCTTCTTTGGCCTGTCGATCATCTTCTCAGCCTTTGCCACCCTCACTGTTGCCATCCTGCTCATCATGGAGGGGCTGTCAGCCTTCTTGCACGCCTTGCGTCTGCACTGGTTAGATGCGCGTGCACACAAACACACACACACACACACACACACACAGTATATATCTTCATTTGCTCATACAATGAATACAATGATAGAAAACAGTCATCCACCCAACTGTCATTGTTCATCTGTTGAGCCAAGTACTTGCGGTCTTCAAGGTTATGTGCTTTTTAGGAATGTTAACAACATGAAACACTCCTTACACCAGTGGTTCTCAAATGGTGGGGCGCGCCCCCCTAGGGGGGCGCGGTGCGATGTCAGGGGGGGCGCCTGTGACCGCGGAGAAAATGTTTTTTTGCCTTACGAGAGTAAAGTGTAATTGCACATCCACTCCAGTAGTTGGCAGTGGCGCCCTGATTGTCAGAGTGCGCGCAGGGAGGATTAGCAGAAGAAGAGCAGTTGTAAACAATCTACGGTGGGAGAAGAAGAAAGACTTGACTTCCTCATTTCTGTTGCAGACTAAAAAAAATGGTAATAAAGTTATTCTTTGTTGTAAGTTGATCTATATTTCTTTCTTTTTCATAATTCTTTGTATGTTAATAAGGATACAAAAGTTTTATTTTTTTTCGGGGGGGGGGGCGCGAAATGTTTTTTTCTTCCTAGGGGGGGCGCGACAGAAAATAATTGAGAAGCACTGCCTTACACAGAGTAGTTTACCAAACTGTGAGCGTGCAGCGCTCCAGATGACCTTACACCCTGCAAATCCATCGCCTCCCAACACGGGAAAAAAATATTGCAATACAGATACAATATATCTTCAAGTAAGTGATAGCAAGCTGAAACTCATGCAATTGTGAGGTAGTGGTGTTTTGAGATGAGGACACAAATGGACTACTGTAAACAACTAGTCAACTGAGGTTTATTTACTCAGGAATCCTCCATGAACAACTTGGAGACAGCAATGAGGAAAACCTGCCTTTCACTGGCATGGAGCCTCTGCTCAGCCCTCCTCTTGGCTGGTGAAAGAGAGCGAGACAGGCTGGGATATCACTGGGGAGAGATTGGGAGGAGAAGTGGAAAGAGAAGGATTGAGGGACACGTACATAAGCATGTTCATCTACAGTAAAAATGACAGCTATTATAATATAAAGTTTTACAGCTTGTAGTGTCTGTGGAGGTTCCAATCAGTCGACTGGACCTCTAACAGGTAGAGAGTCCAGACATTTTTACTCCTGTTGGAGCAGGAAACAAACAAATGGCCAAAACCACAAATATATTTGGTCTCGTTAGGAGTCGTTACCGTTCAGGTGGGAGTCTTTGTTTGTCTGTCTGTTTGTCTGTCCGCGCGCATAACTCAAAAACTAGTAACCCAATCGACTTGAAATTTTTACAAAAGCAAGGTTCTGTCCGTGGCTCGGTCCTCCCAGAGAATGGCGTTGATCCGGATCTGGATCCAGATTCTAAAAATTTTAAAGGATTCTTTAACACTTTTTGACATTTTTCTTAATTTCTTCAAAATGCATGGCGGTATGGATCTGAAAAAACATCACACATAAGTACTCCTTAAAGGTCTATGACCAGGACTAATTTCGGCCGGATCCGGATCTGAGAGCTAATTTTCGTTCTAAAATCAGCATTTTTCAGGAGTCCATCCTGACCTCAATTCTGGAGCTAGAGACTTCAGATTTGGTGTGCACACTCATAGTTCATTCTAGTCTCATATATGTTACAGTTGTAGTTGTGTTTGGCCCTTCTGATCCGGAAGCCCTGTTTACTGTCTCACAAGATCCAATAGTCTATTGGAGGCGGGGTCTGCAATCTCTGATTGGCTTTCTCTAGTTGTGCTAGGATTAGCTCTAAAGCATGACTGGAAATCCTTAATTAAGCTATTCAATTCATTCTCTAACAGGAAGCCAATGCCGAGACGCCATAACAGGGGAATTGTCTTCTCTGTCTGGTTAGGGTTAGGGCTAAATATTGCCAAGGTGAAGGAACGCAGTCCTTGAAGCATGCTTTATCAGGGACTGAAAGGACAGGTCCTGATCAAAGACACCCCCTCAGATTCTTGGCAGTGGTGCTGGTGGACACTGAGATGCCATCAAGTTCAACTACAACACTAGAACAAACATTTCTGAAATATTTTGGGCCAAGAACCATCACTCTGTAGTACTTCTACATAAAAATCTGTTTAAAGGACACAAAGCAGATGAAAGGAGTCCCGCTGTCCAACAGAACATAGTGCCAGCTATTGAAAAGAATTGGAAGGTGAATAGACACAGAGGTTTCCAGTAACCCACAGAACGAGGCTTTGCCCATATTGGACAGCTCTCTGGTTGAATTGTATGACTCTATTGGAATGAAGCAACACTTTGTTGTGCTAAGGATAGAAACTAGTCGAGTATTTTTCACAGAGTAGTGAACAGGGATAGTAGAGTTCATTGCAGTCTACCTGGGCCCTCAGCTCTGCTCTTCACTCTTTACACACACACACATGCTGATGTGCTATCTGCAGAAACACACAAGCACGTACCTCCACAGCTATGCGGGGAGGGGATGTCTCATTTCTTTCCTCACTTTATATGCTGCCCTTGCCAGACACATATTTGCCCTAGCTGGGAGACATTCCTGGGCACGCCCCTGAATGAGGCCTGGAATCAGCAGGGACTGATAATCTCTGTAGATTAAGACATCAGATGGTTTTAGGGTATAAGCATTACATAATGGTATGGTATGGTATAAACTGTATTGTCATTGCCGGTAAGTCACTGTATAGACGCACAGAGTAATATGAATGTGCCGAGTCTGATACCGGAAAAGTGCTTCCAAGTGAAAAGCTTCTCCCTTCTCCCTTTGAAATCTACTTTAAGGGATGAAACTACAACAAGCAGGATTTGGGACGTCACAAGAAAAATGCAAAAGCAACACTGTTCCATATTCAACTTGCAAAAATGTGATATGGATATATGAAGCCTCTGTTGCACATAGACTGGGAAGTAAAATAGGAAACACAACGTTTTGGAACAGAGCAATGGAATTCCTCAAAGCTTGTTTCTCAGCACATACAAACATCTCACTTTTTGATTTTCAGCAAATAACCCGTAAACTCCATTGTGTAGAATGTGTGTGGACCAAATGTAGTGATTGATATCCCAACTGTGAACTAATGTTAGTTCCAGAGCCAACATTCCGTAGGAAGCATCAGGGCGGTGCGCAGATCTTTTTCATTGTGTTGGCCCAGCGAGCCACTTACATTCTGAACACTCACTGGGGGGGTTGTGGCTCAGTGGTAGAGCATTTTTCTACCTACCAGATGGTCAGTGGTTCTGTCTCCAGCACCACAGCCTACACACTGAAGTCTGAATGAAGCCCAAATTGCTTAGATTGATGTGATATTGTGAATGGTTGTCGCTCCTAACGAGCAGATGGTGCCTGGGACAAACGCCACCCCTCTGACTGTTAATGTGAAAGGGTGAAATGGCTGGTATTGTTAATCGTCCGACTAGAAAGGCACTATAGAAGTACAGTCTATTTACCACGACACAAACAGACACTGTATGAAAAAGTAGAAATACACAAAAATAGTGTCCAAATATTGTGTCTTCTCCACCGAGTGCCACATACAGAAAAATATATGAAAGGTTGGGCTACTATTAAGTAAATTACGCCTGATAATATAATATGCTTAAATAAAAAAGAAAACCGTCTACATCACAACTTTGCATGAATGAATTTTAATGAATAGCACCTGCTCAAAATAGGATCAAGGTTCAAGGTTACTTTATTTGTACACGAAGGTAGATTCGTTTTGCTGTGAGATAAAGTTAAAACATCCAACATCCATTTAAAACCAGCAAATATACATCTAAAATTTATACAAACCATTAAAAGTGCTCAAATAATATTTCATCAGCGCCAGTAAAACCAAGATGTCATAATAAAATAAATATAAAAACAAGTTTGCAAACCACAATAAAAGAAATTACAACACAAGATTTAAGACTATGATTAAAATAAACCCTGATAAAAAGATGAAGGATTAAAATACAGACTAATGCTTATTCAGGAAACCCACCGCAGTCGGGACAAAGATATTTTTGTACCGCTGAGTTTGGCACCTTGGCACTAGTAACCTCCGCCCAGAGGCCAGAGAGACAAAATGACCGTACAGGGGGGGGGGGTGCAGGTCATCCCGTAACATGGAGGAGGCGATCCTCTGCCCCCGCCGGGCTGGTCTGAGCTTCACCAAGCAGACGACTTGACCATTTAAGAATTACATTCAAC
Source organism: Brachionichthys hirsutus (assembly GCF_040956055.1). Classification (NCBI taxonomy): domain Eukaryota; kingdom Metazoa; phylum Chordata; class Actinopteri; order Lophiiformes; family Brachionichthyidae; genus Brachionichthys; species Brachionichthys hirsutus. The sequence continues at coordinate 10,098,152 of NC_090917.1, read as the reverse complement.
CCCTTTTCTGTTTCGGAGTAGCCTGGCCAAACCATGACACCAAAGAAAAGGACACAACACTCTCAATAAAGGAGTGATAAAAATCCGTCACGATAGTTCAATAAAGGAGTGATAAAACACCGTCACGATAGTTCAATAAAGGAGTGATAAACATCCGTCACGATAGTTCAATAAAGGAGTGATAAACATCCGTCACGATAGTTCAATAAAGGAGTGATAAAACGCCGTCACGATAGTTCAATAAAGGAGTGATAAACATCCGTCACGATAGTTCAATGAAGGAGTGATAAAACATCGTCATAGTTCAATAAAGGAGTGATAAAACACCGTCACGATAGTTCAATAAAGGAGTGATAAAACATCGTCATAGTTCATTAAAGGAGTGATAAAACATCGTCATAGTTCAATAAAGGAGTGATAAAACATCGTCATGATAGTTCAATAAAGGAGTGATAAAACATCGTCATGATAGTTCAATAAAGGAGTGATAAAACACCGTCATGATAGTTCAATAAAGGAGTGATAAAACGCCACCATGATAGTTCAATAAAGGAGTGATAAAACACCGTCATGATAGTTCAATAAAGGAGTGATAAAACATCGTCATGATAGTTCAATAAAGGAGTGATAAAACATTGTCATAGTTCACTAAAGGAGTGATAAAACATCGTCATGATAGTTCAATAAAGGAGTGATAAAACATCGTCATAGTTCAATAAAGGAGTGATAAAACATCGTCATGATAGTTCAATAAAGGAGTGATAAAACATCATCATAGTTCAATAAAGGAGTGATAAAACATCGTCATAGTTCAATAAAGGAGTGATAAAACATCGTCATAGTTCAATAAAGGAGTGATAAAACATAGTCATGATAGTTCAATAAAGGAGTGATAAAACATCGTCATGATAGTTCAATAAAGGAGTGATAAAACACCGTCATGATAGTTCGATAAAGGAGTGATAAAACATCGTCATGATAGTTCGATAAAGGAGTGATAAAACATCGTCATGATAGTTCAATAAAGGAGTGATAAAACATTTTCATGATAGTTCGATAAAGGAGTGATAAAACATTGTCATAGTTCAATAAAGGAGTGATAAAACATCGTCATGATAGTTCAATAAAGGAGTGATAAAACATTTTCATGATAGTTCGATAAAGGAGTGATAAAATATTTTCATGATAGTTCAATAAAGGAGTGATAAAACATCGTCATGATAGTTCAATAAAGGAGTGATAAAACATCGTCATAGTTCTATAAAGGAGTGATAAAACATCGTCATGATAGTTCAGTAAAGGAGTGATAAAACATCGTCATGATAGTTCAATAAAGGAGTGATAAAACATCGTCATGATAGTTCAATAAAGGAGTGATAAAACACCATCATGATAGTTCAATAAAGGAGTGATAAAACATCGTCATGATAGTTCAATAAAGGAGTGATAAAACATCGTCATGATAGTTCAATGAAGGAGTGATAAAACATCGTCATGATAGTTCAATGAAGGAGTGATAAAACACCGTCATGATAGTTCAATAAAGGAGTGATAAAACATCGTCATGATAGTTCAATGAAGGAGTGATAAAACATCGTCATGATAGTTCAATAAAGGAGTGATAAAACACCGTCATGATAGTTCAATAAAGGAGTGATAAAACATCGTCATGATAGTTCAATAAAGGAGTGATAAAACATCGTCATGATAGTTCAATAAAGGAGTGATAAAACATCGTCATGATAGTTCAATAAAGGAGTGATAAAACATCGTCATGATAGTTCAATAAAGGAGTGATAAAACATCGTCATGATAGTTCAATAAAGGAGTGATAAAACATCGTCATGATAGTTCAATGAAGGAGTGATAAAACACCGTCATGATAGTTCAATAAAGGAGTGATAAAACATCGTCATGATAGTTCAATAAAGGAGTGATAAAACATCGTCATGGTAGTTCAATAAAGGAGTGATAAAACATCGTCATGATAGTTCAATAAAGGAGTGATAAAACATCGTCATGATAGTTCAATAAAGGAGTGATAAAACATCGTCATGATAGTTCGATAAAGGAGTGATAAAACATTTTCATGATAGTTCAATAAAGGAGTGATAAAACACCGTCATGATAGTTCAATAAAGGAGTGATAAAACATCGTCATGATAGTTCAATAAAGGAGTGATAAAACATCGTCATGATAGTTCAATAAAGGAGTGATAAAACATCGTCATAGTTCAATAAAGGAGTGATAAAACATCGTCATGATAGTTCAATAAAGGAGTGATAAAACATCGTCATAGTTCAATAAAGGAGTGATAAAACATCGTCATGATAGTTCAATAAAGGAGTGATAAAACATCGTCATGATAGTTCAATAAAGGAGTGATAAAACATCGTCATGATAGTTCAATGAAGGAGTGATAAAACACCGTCATGATAGTTCAATAAAGGAGTGATAAAACATCGTCATGATAGTTCAATAAAGGAGTGATAAAACATCTTCATGATAGTTCGATAAAGGAGTGATAAAACATTTTCATGATAGTTCGATAAAGGAGTGATAAAACATTTTCATGATAGTTCGATAAAGGAGTGATAAAACATTTTCATGATAGTTCGATAAAGGAGTGATAAAACATTTTCATGATAGTTCGATAAAGGAGTGATAAAACATTTTCATGATAGTTCGATAAAGGAGTGATAAAACATTTTCATGATAGTTCGATAAAGGAGTGATAAAACATTTTCATGATAGTTCGATAAAGGAGTGATAAAACATTTTCATGATAGTTCGATAAAGGAGTGATAAAACATTTTCATGATCAGCTTCCTCAAGCAGTGGAGTCGCTGCTGACCCCTCTTGCTCACTGCTTCACTGTTCTCTCCAAATGTCAAACTGCTATCAATGATGTTCCCGAGGTCCTTGTATGATTGAACCTGCTCAATGACCTGACCATTAATTAGAGTAACGTCCCGCTGATGAGGTTTCCTCCTAAAGTCTATCAGCAGGTCTTTAGTTTTAGCTTTATTCAGCTGGAGGAAGGATTCCTCACACCAGAGGACAAAATCAATAACTTGACCGTGGCTGCTCTCATCACCGTCCGGGAGACTAACGATGACTGATTGCATCTTTGACAGGATGGAGATCCCCCTTCACAATAAAGAGGAAATATAAGTACCCAAGGGGGCATGTTTACGTTTTTCAAATAAGTTATTGGTATTGTTAACACATCAACTAAAATTCTTTAGAAAAGCAACTTTGAATAAAGCAAATGGCTATTGAACCCCAGCATGACATGACAATGACAATAAGGGCTTCACCGGGCAATAGATAATTTTATTTTTATTCTGTATATTCCTCCTTCCTTTTCTTTATTATATATAATAAAAAATCTGTTTTAGCTTTTAAAAAAAAAAAATTATGGAGAAGAGAGTCACGCAATTTCAGTCCTCTGTATGTGTAAGCATGTAGTCGAACAGACAATAAAGCTGACTTTGACTTTGACTTCAGGGCAGACTGGACGTTTACAATGTAGAATAGAATAGAATAGAATAGGATAGCACTTCATTATCAGTACACACAGAGATGCCATGAAATGAAACAGGCTCTGCGAAGCGCACTACAGGTCAAGTCAAAACAATACAAATACACACAAACTCAAGTATGCAGGCATTACATCCATGTGCATTGTACACGTTCCTGTTCTGATAAAATTCTCATCACTTGTTCCTGACTGCTTGCCCTTCTTTTTCAGGGTGGAGTTCCAGAATAAGTTCTACACCGGCCAGGGCTTCAAGTTTATCCCCTTTTCGTTTGAGAGCATACTTGAGGGACGGTTTGATGACTGATCTGCTCCCCAGGCTATCACTCCTCTCTCTTTGCATTTGCATGTTTGTGCATGTCACCTTTGGTAGCCCGCTTTCCCCCTCTAGTGGACATTTGTGACTCTGTTGATGTGTATGAGCAGTAATGTCGTCTTAGTATAGGGCTTTTCCAGTATTGTAACTGTTATTGCTGTGGCACAGTACCGTGCTATTTAGCATCTTCACCTTCACCATAATAACACTCCTTCACTTCTGTCACATTGATTCCCAAATAGAATAGCACCACGAATCCATGTTAGAGGAATACTTTTATTGATCCTGAGGGAAATTTGGGATATTGTAGGCATAACCGAACTTTACTGTGTTACCCACTAGTAAAACATTCATAACATTGCTAAGATCTTCACAGGGAGATTCCTGCAATATGATCAGTAAGTCACACAACAGCTATATTACTTTATTATTACTGAACTATTGTGTTCAGACTACTACTCAGCTATTGCCATACTTCTGGAATCAGTGACTATGCCTGTCTTCTAAACATGCAAATATTCTGTTGGTAGGAACTGCATCAGGATTTACTACTTACCACATACTACATATTCCATCAGTACAGAATACAGATGTTTCTAATCCCATCCCCGCAGCACTGCTTGCAGGACACAGAGTCCCAGCCTCCTAAGTTATTTGTACATCAAAGGGTTTCTGGGCCACCTGTGGTGAGTTGGGTGTTATCTTAGATTTTGTGAACTATGATCCAGCAACCTGGGCCCTGTGAAGATATTGCATTAATCTGCACAGTTTAAACAAGGTAGTGTCAAAGGGCATGCCATGTGAATGCAGGAATGTGAAGGAAAGCACTCCAAGTATTTGGAAGCCTAAACTAAATCGATACTATCTGTCTATCCTTCTCAGTCAGTCCTTGACACCTACTCGAGGTTTAATGAGGAGTGTTTTCTCTGCAGAGACTGACCTCTGCCTTCATTTTCTCGAGTTTCAGTGTGCTATGATGTTTCCACAGGGTCTACAGCCATTAACAGTCCGTAGCATCCTCAGGATCTAGGCTAGGATCAGAGTCGGTGCTCTCCACACCAACAAACAGCACAGCTCTAATCTGACTGCAAAATTCCAGGATTTGACTCCCAGAAATTACATTTTCTATTAATTATCAATTAATTGCCATAGTCCCCGCGATGTGCTGCGATGCGTCGAGGGGGTACCCAGCCTTTCAGCCACAGTCAGCTGGGATAGCCTCCGACAACACCTGTGACCCACAAGGCAGATAAGGTGGCTGTAGACGAGACGATGGATGGGTGGGTAACTTCCAAAGATGCTTACAGTTTACAGAATCAACAAGAAACAAATGGATGTTCTGAGGTCATTATCACATGGATGTCGTGTGTGCTGTGATGTTTAATTTGCTGTTCATTTTTGTGTGAATTGTTACAAAGTAGTTAAATAGCTTGAATCATAAGAATTGTGACCAAACATTGTCCAACCTTTGTACCTTTCAAAGTTTTCTTAGCTTTAGTGTAGAAACAACTGTAATAAATAGATTAAATGTGGCATGTTAGCTCGTAAGTACTGAATCTGTTGTTCACTTGCCTTCTGATGCCAATCCTTAAGAGGAACAACACAAGCTGCTGATGTGTCTGTGATCAGTAATAAACAGATTATTCCTTGCGTGTGTCCTCTGGTTCTCTTGCTGCTGCTATACTATGATGCAAGTTGACTGTAGCCAGGCTTTCTTTGATGAGGGCTGCCTGCCCAGTCATGGGTGAAGAGAGCAGGGCTGAGAACACAACCCTGGGGAGTCCCAGTTCAAGATTCAAGATACTTTATTATCATTATGCGAACATAATAAAATCGTGTGAAGACCCACAGCTTAAGGCACACACCGGAACCGAAGTGAAAACCACAATCTCCCTTAAAACAACGATATATACACACAGAGAGATTGAGACAGAGAATCAAGCAAACAGTGTAAAACAGCAACAGCAGCACAGCGGGACAGGCCCAAAGCGTCCCCAGCGGGACAGGCCCAGAGCGTCCCCAGCGGGACAGGCACAGAGCGTCCATTCCGAGTCCCAGATCACTACAAGGGAACGACTGCTTTCACAGCTCGGGGGAAGAAGCTGTTCCTGAGCCTTGCAGTGCTGCTTCTTGTTGTCCTGAACCGCTTCCCTGATGGGGGCGGGACAAACAGTCTGTGGCCCGGGTGGGTGGGGTCTGTGGGCGGGACAAACAGTCTGTGGCCCGGGTGGGTGGGGTCTGTGGGCGGGACAAACAGTCTGTGGCCCGGGTGGGTGGGGTCTGTGGCGATGCATCTGGCCCTCCTCTGGACTCTGGAGGTGTAGACAGAGTCCAAATCAGGCAGACGGTGACCCACAATCCCCTGAGCTGTCCTCACCACCCGGGATAGGTCCTTCCTGTCCTGCGCCGTGCAGCTGCCGTCCCACACGGTCGCACTGAGACACAGGATGCTCTCTATCGTGGCCCGGTAGAAGTCTTCAAGCAGCACAGAGGAGAGTCCAGCCCGCTTCAGCTTCCTGAGGAAGAAGAGCCGTTGCTGGGCCTTCTTCACCAGGTGTCTGGTGTTGAGTGTCCAGGAGAGGTCAGAGGAGATGTGGATGCCCAGGAATTTAATGTTCTCCACACGCTCCACTGCTTCCCCTCGTATGCACAGGGGGGCGTGTTCAGTCTTCCTGGACCTCCTGTAGTCCACTATGACCTCCTTGGTCTTGCTGGTGTTCAGAACAAGGCTGTTCCTCGAGCACCACAGCATCAGGTTCTGGACCTCCTCTCTGTAGTGGGTCTCATCGTTGTTGGAGATGTGACCCACCACGGTGGTGTCGTCAGCAAACTTCACAACCATGTTTGTGGAGTGGATGCAGAGCAGTCGTGGGTGAAGAGGGTGAAGAGAGCAGGGCTGAGAACGCAACCCTGGGGGGTCCCAGTGTTCAGGATCAGAGGGGAGGATGTGGTGTCTCCTATCCTCACCACCTGGGGCCGGTTGCTGAGGAAGTCCCTGACCCAGGAGCAGAGCGGTGGAGACAGTCCCAGGCTGTGGAGCTTCAGAGCCAGCATGTCCGGTGGGACGGTGTTAAAAGCTGAACTGAAGTCCACAAACAGCATCCTGACGTAGGTGTTAGGCTGCTCCAGGTGAGTCAGGGCCGAGTGAAGTGTCAGCGAGACGGCGTCCTCCGTGGAGCGGTTCCCCCTGTAGGTGAACTGCAGGCTGTCCAAGCCAGCAGGGACGGCGTCCTTGATGTGTTTAAGGAGGATCCTCTCGAAGCACTTCATCACGACCGGAGTCAGAGCAACAGGGCGGTAGTCGTTGAGGCAGGAGATGGATGATTTCTTGGGTACCGGCACAATGATGGAGGACTTAAGGCAGGCAGGGACGGTGGACAGCTGCAGGGACAGGTTGAAGATGTCCAGGAGAACCCCTGCCAGTTGGTCAGCACACGTCTTCAGTGTCCGGCCTGACACGCCATCTGGTCCCGCAGCCTTGTTGGTGTTGATCCTCCTCAGGGCTGAGGAGACCTGGTGCAGCTGCAAGTCCGTCTCGGTGTCTCGGAGCCGTCCCGTCTCGGTGTCTCTGCGTCTCGGTGTGTCGGTGGCTGATGCTGCACCTCAGGGCTGAGGGAGATCTACAGACCTTCTGCTGCTTGGAGAGTCGAAGTGTGAGAAGAATCTGTTCAGATCGTCTTTGTGGGAAGGACAGCATCAGTGCAGAAGTGAACATAGGAAAGCACAGATGACGTGTACTCCTCAAAATCTGCATCCTCTTTGAATACCTCCCAGTCCGTGTGCTCAAAACAGTCCTGCAGGGCTGAGGAAGCCTCCTCAGTCCAGACCTGCACGGTCCTGGTGGTGGGTTTAGTCCTGCAGATCAGCGGTTTATATGCAGGTGTGACGTGGTGAATACGGGGCTAATCGACGGTCGCCAACAACGCCACTTTAGGACCTGCCCCTAAAGATGTAGTTTCTCCTTTTGGTCCCCAGCTCGCTTTAGCGGGTTTCCCCACCCGCAGGTCCGCTCACAGGGATGACCAGCACGGCATTAGGAATTCAAAACATTTATTTACACTCTAAAAACAAAACTAACAAAAGAAAAGGAGAGACACGGCAGTGACAGTCTATACGGCCAACCTGCCTTTGAGACGGGGAAAACACAAATGAGGACTTGGAACGAGGGAGGGGAAGCACCTATATACGCCCCCCCAATCAGTGGTAAACGGGCCACAGGTGCTCCCTCCCACACCTGCCTGCCCAATTAACTCCAATCACCCGGTTACATTCCTCCCCCTCTCCGAGTTATCGGTGCCCCACCGATAAATCATAATACAAAAACAAAAACAGTTTTCTAAAAAAAACAGTCAAAAACCAGGCGTCATCCGAAGTTCAGCGCCTGAGCCCCAGATACACCAGCGTACGCCACAAAATGCAGCCCCAAAAGAACAGCTGGAATGACCCTCAGTCTGCTCTTCCCGCTGGTGACTCCCCCAAATGTCTGGCTCTCGCGCTGAGCCTCGCCCGGTCATTCCCCGTCCTCCGCGGGGCATCAGCCACAGCCGCGCCGATCCCGCCACGCCGATCCAGCCACGTCGATCCCGGCCACGCCGATTCCGGCCACGCCAATCCGGCCACGCCGATCCCGGCCACGCCCATCCAGACGCCGATCCAAACGTCGCTCCAGACGCCGATCCAGCCACGCTGCCATGCCGATGTCCACGCTCCGGCCTCGCCTGGGCTGCATCCCCCTCCATTCGCCGACGACCCGCAGCTGCCAGAAGCTGCGTCCCCCGGCCCCCATGGTCCCACAGTCCCTGCTCCACCACTGGAGCGTCCTGGCGGTCGTCCCCCAGGGTCCATGGAAGGGTCGCCTGCAGCCAAAGCCACTGCCTTGTCTCAAAAAAATAAAAAAGAAACAAAAAACCCTACCGATGCCGTGCTGGATTGTGATCCTGCCGACAACGCCAAAATGTGACGTGGTGCATACGGGGCTAATCGACGGTCGCCAACAGGACAGGCCCGCTCACCGTGATGACCAGCACGGCATTAGTAATTCAAAACATTTATTTACACTCTAAAAACAAAACTAACAAAAGAAAAGGAGAGACACGGCAGTGACAGTCTATACGGCCAACCTGCCTTTGAGACAGGGAAAACACAAATGAGGACTTGGAACGAGGGAAGGGAAGCACCTATATACGCCCCCCCAATCAGTGGTAAATGGGCCACAGGTGCTCCCTCCCACACCTGCCTGCCCAATTAACTCCAATCACCCGGTTACACAGGGATCAGGTTCACTGAGATGTGATCAGACATACCCAGGTGGGGGGCTGCTACAGCCTTGTAGGCTCCTGCAGTAGACCTGATCCAGTAGATCCAGTAGACCCGATCCAGAATGTTGTTTTGAATAAAAGGCAACTCTTACTGTGAGTTTGGTACCCAACCTGGCAATATGATTGGGGCTAGAGATCGGCCTCACCGAGGAGAAGATAGATGGACGTAGTGAGGGAGGACGATGCAAAGGGCAGGGTGAAGTGGAGAAAGTTGATTTGCTGTGGCGACCCCTCACGGGACAAGCCGATACAAGGAGAAGAAGGACAAGTGTTTTGCCTGTGGCTGTTCGTTTGTTCATTTTTCAGCAGGATAACACAAAAACTACAGAACAGATTTCCACAACTGGAATTTTCCACGTCTGGATCCTAAAAACAAAGTCTGGAAGGCTGGGACACGATTGAGGTCAAACCTGGTTGTGGAACAACAGGGGGCAGCAGATCCCCGAGTAACGGGAACAGCCAGCCGGAAACAGAAGAGCGTGACAGGAAGTAGTCGCGGGATGAACGTTACGTCATCACCAGCGACAGTAATTGCGGACTATGGCTGCTGACAGCGACGTAAGTTTGTTTTTTTGTCGAAGCATTTGCGGGTGAGAGGAAACTGTTTAAAGCGGGATCGATGTTTCTGTGTCCCCGCCAGCCCGAGTCGGACGTGTTTGAGATCACAGACTTCACCACCGCGTCAGAGTGGGAACGGTAAGAGACACCGGACACCGGACACCGGGACACCGGGACACCGGGACACCGAGACGCAGAGACGCAGAGACACCGAGACACCGAGACACGGAGACGGGACGGCTCCGAGACACCGGGACACCGAGACGCAGAGACACCAAAACACCGAGACGGGACGGCTCCGAGACACCGGACACCGAGACGCAGAGACGGGACGGCTCCGAGACACCGGGACACGAGACACGGAGACGGGACGGCTCCGAGACACCGAAACACGGAGACACCGAGACGGGACTGCTCTGAGACACCGAGACACTGAGAGACCGAGACGGGACTGCTCTGAGACACCGAGACGGGACTGCTCTGAGACACCGAGACACTGAGAGACCTAGACGGGACTGCTCTGAGACACCGAGACGGGACTGCTCTGAGACACCGAGACGGGACTGCTCTGAGACACCGAGACGGGACTGCTCTGAGACACCGAGACGGGACTGCTCTGAGACACCGAGACGGGACTGCTCTGAGACACCGAGACGGGACTGCTCTGAGACACCGAGACGGGACTGCTCTGAGACACCGAGACGGGACTGCTCTGAGACACCGAGACACTGAGACGGGACTGCTCTGAGACACCGAGACACTGAGACGGGACTGCTCTGAGACACCGAGACACTGAGACGGGACTGCTCTGAGACACCGAGACACTGAGACGGGACTGCTCTGAGACACCGAGACACTGAGACGGGACTGCTCTGAGACACCGAGACACCGAGACGGGACTGCTCTGAGACACCGAGACACCGAGACGGGACTGCTCTGAGACACCGAGACACCGAGACGGGACTGCTCTGAGACACCGAGACGGGACTGCTCTGAGACACCGAGACACTGAGACGGGACTGCTCTGAGACACCGAGACACTGAGACGGGACTGCTCTGAGACACCGAGACACCGAGACGGGACTGCTCTGAGACACTGAGACGGGACTGCTCTGAGACACCGAGACACTGAGACGGGACTGCTCTGAGACACCGAGACACTGAGACGGGACTGCTCTGAGACACCGAGACACTGAGACGGGACTGCTCTGAGACACTGAGACGGGACTGCTCTGAGACACCGAGACACTGAGACGGGACTGCTCTGAGACGGGACTGCTCTGAGACGGGACTGCTCTGAGACACTGAGACGGGACTGCTCTGAGACACTGAGACGGGACTGCTCTGAGACACTGAGACGGGACTGCTCTGAGACACTGAGACGGGACTGCTCTGAGACACCGAGACACTGAGACGGGACTGCTCTGAGACACCGAGACACTGAGACGGGACTGCTCTGAGACACTGAGACGGGACTGCTCTGAGACACCGAGACACTGAGACGGGACTGCTCTGAGACGGGACTGCTCTGAGACACTGAGACGGGACTGCTCTGAGACACCGAGACACTGAGACGGGACTGCTCTGAGACACCGAGACACTGTGGCTGAACCTGAAGTCGTGTTGTCTCCCTGAAGGTTTGTGTCCAGAGTTGAGGAAGTTCTTAATGACTGGAAGCTGACTGGGAACGCCGCAGGACAGTTGTCTCCCAAAAAGGTATTGTTGCCGTCTTCCTACAGAGGACATGTCAACGGGCTGGGTCTCAGGAGGACATATTCCGTGTTTGAACCTGAGTACTACTGCTACTGCGGTTCTTAAACACAGGGTACGTACGCCAGTGGCGCCTGGCAGGAGAAGTCTCAAGATATTCATTTTGCTGACTTCAAGTTCTCCATAACGCACTATTCCCTGACGCCGGGGTGTGAGGACGAGGACGAGGACGGCGAGGGCGATGGCGAGCTTGAGCAAGGTACCGCCACGCCCGGACGTGTGCTTTAACCATCGCCTGTCTCTGAGACCGCTACGGCGTTTACGGTTGCAGCTCATGTCATTGATATCTCCCTCATTAATAATTGATTCGTCGCCTGCGACTGCTCAGCCAGTTCTTCAGAACGCTGATCGTTTTGTTGGATCTGCTCTCTAGTCCCTTCCCTGGGGCGGTTACAGAGCAGCCCCCCCCCCCCCCTCAGTTCAGTGTGAGTTGTTGAAACGGAGAGGACAGAGCGTCCACTTCTGATGGTGTATCCATGCCTTTCTTCTTTCATATTGCCAGTTGCCCCGCTGCATTCTTGATTTCCTTTATACTTTGGCGTAGCGTATGTTACACTTTTTTACCTTCACATGAAGTACTTTGTGTATCTCCCCACAGCGGTCTCTTGTTATTTTAGTGCAGCGCTGAGAATCCTTTGGCCTTTGCTCCTTGGGGCGGGTGCGTCGCTCGGTTTCTGCCGTGGGAATCGTTTTCTTTGCGCTCGCAGGTTACGCTCCTTGTCAGTTCGGCCGATGCCCCTTTATCGTTATTCCCTACAAATGTCAGAGGATTCTGTTCATTTTCTATAGTGATGGTAGAATTAGTCGCTTTCATGTTTTAACACAACGTTTGCTCGTGTGTCCAGATGCCTTCCCCTCAGCGATGCAAGACCTCCTGTGTACGAACAACGATTTCCCTGCTCGGGCCCACTGCCTGGTCAGATGGTGCGTTCACCTCGGGCTCTTTATTCAAACCTTACCCGATGTCTCTGCTGTGACTGTCTGCGTGTCTGTAACTTGGACAGGTACGGTCTACGAGAGTTTGTGGTCGTTGCCCCTGGAACAAACTGTGAGGCGATCATCAGTGAGTCAAAATGCAGTCTGCTTCACAGCTCGATCTCCATTTCTCTTGCCAACAGTGGCTGGTGAGTCAAAAATGCAATGATCATCATCGACGTTTTGACGCTTGTTTGTCAAATGTGGGAAAAGGGGAGCGTCATGATCGGTCCATGAAGTCGTGTGGGTGTGTTTCACGGAAAGGTCGCTGGGCTTGCAGAGTCGTTTCAGGGGGAATTGGCTGGTTGTGAAATCCAACTGTTGAACGTGTTCCACATGTGAGACACACACGTTGAATGCGCCACACTAATGCCTCTCTTTCTTGCATTTTTAGCCAAGTACCCATGTTTGTGCAGATCCAGCAAAAGTGGAGACGTATGTATGCCGGGGAGTGTCAGGGAGCAGGTGTGCGCACTGACTTTGAGATGGTCCATCTCCGAAAAGTGCCAAACCAGTACAATCACTTATCTGGTCTCCTCGACATCTTCAAGTCTAAATTGGTAAGTACTTCAAAAGGGGAAAACGCCCCCAAGAGGTTCACCAAGTAGAGTGGTAGATTGCTTTGTACTGCTCTGTGATCCTGGCAAGAGTTCCTGTGTTTCCAACATGGCAGCATGGATCTGATTACATTACGAGGTCAATGTTAAAAAGAAACAGATGCTGACGACCATTTATACAGACCGTTTCAGGATTCCTCTCAGATTTCATGCTGCACTACTTTTCTGTTTTTACCAGGTGAACATCGTATTCCTCCAACCCAGACTCTTAAGAATGATGACACTAACCATAACGAGATATTTGGGGTTGTACTCGGTCTTGTAGGAGAGAGCAAAGTCTGATATGAGTATTGAGTGAGACCTAAAGGAAGACACATATTCCGTGCATTTTCAGCTGCACAAAAGTCAAACATTTCCAGAAATTGTCAAAGGAACTCTATCTAATCCCCTTTGTATTCGGTAGCCTGTCCTCACTGTGACACCAACACATTTAGAGTGTGAGTAGAGCTTACATTTATTTGTTGTTTTTATTGTCCCCTTTTAGTGTGGCAGCCTGTCTCCTCTGCCTCCAATCAACATTGCCATCCGCTTTACTTACATTCTTCAGGACTGGCAGCAGCATTCATGGCCACAGCAACCCCCCGGTAGGACATGGCGAACACAGTATATTACGTTTTATTTTTAATTGACCTTGAGCTGTAAGTTTAAGAAGTTAAGGTTAGTATGCAAACAGGGCAGCCCTCAGTTCATAAGAACATGGAAATCATGGATATATTGTGTAATAGAATAGAATAGAATAGAATTAAATATCATTGATTCTAAAGTGAATGGAAGTAAATGGTGGAAATCATCCATGATTCAGTGCAACACAGACAGTGTAGCACTGAATCATATCACAAAGAGCAAAAACCAACAATCAACTGGGCCTTCCACCTCACTTCCATCCATCCATGCATGTCTCCCTCCCCCGCCCAACCCGAAGTAAAAGTGAAGACCCCGGGCGGGTTTACGAGTCACTAAGGCGTTCATTGAAGATGGAGATGGAGGACGTGGTTCCAAAAAGACGCAGCACGGGCTCTATCATCTGGCTGCGGTTCGGGTTTGAGCAGGAAGACATGGAACAAAGTTCGGTTATCTGCTAAATACAGTAGTCCCTCGATATAATGCGGTTCATCTTCCGCGACTTCGCTGCTTCGCGGAGTTTTTTAATGCAATTTTTCAGATTTTCTTTTTTTGAACGCGCCTTGAAACGGCGCAAGACGAAGAGGCGTGGTCGGAGGAACTGTGAAATACGCGCGAGTTGCTATTAATCATTTCTCATGTGTTCAACCTCGTAGGTTGATCATTAAAATTAAATTCGTTATTTCTAAAAGCTATCATGTTTATTTGTTAAGCGTTTCTTTTATAGCGCTCTTATTCTCTGTGTAAAAAGAGGCTTTTATTTTGTAGGAGCATAAACGTCACGTCCCTTTTGGGTTTTGTTTCTTCCTGTTGATACATGTAGCCGCTGCCGTTCCGCTGTGCTAAGCTATCCAATAAAGCAGCATGAGAGGCTAAAGACAGCACGAGTAGAATATTTGTTCTTCTGCACTCCAAGCGGCTCTTTCCTCGACCTGCACGCCTTAACATTATTAACAGGAAAACGTTTACTGTACGTACTATATATTTATATTTCTCAAACAAATGTTTAGTTCTGAAAAGGTTTTGATCTTTGGTTTCATTCTATAATACTGAAACAATCTATTTAGATTAATGCCTGCCTGTTAAACGTGTATAAAGTGTGTGGTGAGGGGTTTTACAGCCTTAAAACATTTATGTACATGTATAATAATTGTAAAAAAAATAAAAATGACTACATTGCGGATTTCACTTATTGCGGGTTGTTTTTGGAACGTAACCCCCGCGGAAAATGAGGGACTACTGTACTACAAATTAGTTCCACCACCTGAAATGCGTCCACTTCAAAATGAAGAACGCTTCAAGCGCCGCATTCCCACGCCTCCTACTGCACCACATAAAACTTCAAAGAAACCAGAAAATACACAGGAGCAAACGACTCCCACGTATTTATGTGTATTTTTTAATGCTGGTGAGTGCAGCAGCAGGGTTTGAAATAAAAGCTTCACTGAACTTAACTTGATTGTGATTCCCCCCCGCCCTTTTTGCAAGCAAATTTCCAATCCAGCAGAAGGGTCTGCTCCAATCATTATACTCCTGCCATTGTATGCTTCAAAGTATTGAATTTAGAAGAATATATTTTGTCTCACTCTCTGGGTTTTCCATATTTTTCTCCAAATCCACAAAGAGGACATCTTTACCTCGTCTACAGGCTCTTCAAGCTTGCCCAGAAAACACTACGACTTCTCGCTGGAGTTTCACATCACAAATGGTGAACGACTGTGAGGGCCTCCTGCAGAACATTATTGCAGATACGACAATGGATGATGACACATTGGATTGTGCCAAAGGTTTTGTAATGGAACTTTAGGATTTTCAGTTTGTGTTCATGTTGTACACGTGAACAAATCTTCTCCAAGGCTGATGTGGTCATTGGTATCGTCCAGCAGCGGGCCATGGACTTTCTGTACTGCATGAAAGTAATTGAGTCTCTTCTTGCTTTTGTCAAAGAGAAGAGGTCAGAGGGGGCTTTCCATGCTGTTTATGCCAAAGCAGCAGGTCGCCCATCCGACCCACGAGAAATAGTCATCTCTCCCAATTCCAGGGTCCCCAGGAGCATGACAGAAATTTGTACATTCCCTTTCTTGATACATTTAATGGAGCGGATTCCTCAGTTTTTCAACTTTTGAAAGGTTGCTTTTCTTAGAATTTTTCAAACCAGGGAAGTTTGACATGAGAGAAGAGTTTCCAGAGGAGGCATTCCAGAGTGTCCTGAAATGTTATCTGCAGCTGTAGATGCAATGGGCCAATTGAGAGGACACTGATCAAGTGCCTGGAAAAGACATCTAGTTGGTACGACAGGATCACGGGAGACTGCTAGGTTTAAATACCGGTCAATGGGCACCAGTCCTCTATAAACCAGATTATGAATGAATAGGCCTGTAGAAGGAGAGCAAGAAGGGAAATATCAAAGGACAAAGAAGAAAAGCAATCCTGGCAATTTTGTGCAATGATTGGCGTGTTTAACACCAACGACCCACAATGTTAACATCTTCATGATCGGTTCGACAGGTCTGCCCAGCCGCTTGCTGCATGTGTGTGCTGCTTGTTTTTACCTACAGGCCTCTCGGGCCCAACAAAAGTCTCCTCCCATTTTTGGAATCATTGCTCCTCCCACAAAATGAATGAACAGCAGCAATGAACAAGCAAAATAAAAATGATGAATCAACGCTTCTTGCACTTGTAGTCTTTGTGTATGGAAGGCTATAGGTGTAAATGAATGTATTGTTTTACTTTCAAACAGACTTCGACACACTGCTTGGAGGGGAGGTGGGAGGCGTGGAATTCGGAAAGCTTCCATTTGGAGCTTGTGAAGAGCTAATCAGGTAAAAGCATTCATGTGATAAAGCGCTCGAGGCTCACTAGCTACGGCGGCGCCTTCTCCCCGTGTGTGTGGGGATTGTTTACGGGCTGTAAATGGAATTATTTTGCGTGTGTTTGTACTGTTTGCATAACGGTAGATAATAAATATTTACCATTTAAGAAAGGTCTGCGTTTGAGCCGTGAAATTCCGTTTCATATTGCAACCATTTCTAAACTTATTCCACCGGGATCGTTGTTTAGTGGTTCTGAAATACGTTTCTCTCACACTCCCATTGGGCAGGACAATGATGATGAGCACCCTGTGTGGTATGAATGGGTGAATGTTGAGGTACTGTTCACGGTGAATACAGATGAGCACCCTGTGTGGTATGAATGGGTGAATGTTGAGATGCTGTTCACGGTGAATACAGATAGCACCCTGTGTGGTATGAATGGGTGAATGTTGAGATGCTGTTCACGGTGAATACAGATAGCACCCTGTGTGGTATGAATGGGTGAATGTTGAGGTATGAGAAACGGTCTAACGGTGCTCTGCTCTGCTTCTGCCTTTTGCAGTGAGCTTCATCTTGCAGCCACTTGGCCTCAATTGACAGAAGGCATAGTCGTGGATAATGACGTCTACAGGTAAGCGCGGCCTGTCCTCTTGTCCCCTGAGGGCTCGCCACATCTAATCAACCTTCTCCACTTCACCCCGTCCTTTGCATCGTCCTCCCCAACACCAGCCACTCTCATGTCCTCCCTCACTACGTCCATGTCTCTTCTCCTGGGTCGTCCTCTAGCCCTGTCCTTTGCATCGTCCTCCCCAACACCAGCCACTCTCATGTCCTCCCTCACTACGTCCATGTCTCTTCTCCTGGGTCGTCCTCTAGCCCTGTCCTTTGCATCGTCCTCCCCAACACCAGCCACTCTCATGTCCTCCCTCACTACGTCCATGTCTCTTCTCTTGGGTCGTCCTCTAGCCCTGTCCTTTGCATCGTCCTCCCCAACACCAGCCACTCTCATGTCCTCCCTCACTACGTCCATGTCTCTTCTCCTGGGTCGTCCTCTAGCCCTGTCCTTTGCATCGTCCTCCCCAACACCAGCCACTCTCATGTCCTCCCTCACTACGTCCATGTCTCTTCTCCTGGGTCGTCCTCTAGCCCTGTCCTTTGCATCGTCCTCCCCAACACCAGCCACTCTCATGTCCTCCCTCACTACGTCCATGTCTCTTCTCCTGGGTTGTCCTCTAGCCCTGTCCTTTGCATCGTCCTCCCCAACACCAGCCACTCTCATGTCCTCCCTCACTACGTCCATGTCTCTTCTCCTGGGTCGTCCTCTAGCCCTGTCCTTTGCATCGTCCTCCCCAACACCAGCCACTCTCATGTCCTCCCTCACTACGTCCATGTCTCTTCTCCTGGGTCGTCCTCTAGTCCTGTTCCCTGGTGGTTCCATCCTCAGTATCCTTCTACCGATATAGTCCCTGTCTCTCCTCTGGACATGTCCAAACCATCAAAGTCTGGTCTCTCTAACCTTGTCTCCAAAACGTCAAATCTTCACTGTCCCTCTTATTGTCTCATTTCTAATCCTGTCCAACCTGGTCCCTCCCAAGGAGAACCTCAGCATCTTCATCTCCTCCACTTCTAGCTCCGCCTCCTGTCCTTTACTCAGAGACAGCCGTCCATCATGGCTGTCCTCACCACTGTCTCTAACCGTCCATCATGGCTGTCCTCCCCACTGTCTCTAAGCCGTCCATCATGGCTGTCCTCACCACTGTCTCTAAGCCGTCCATCATGGCTGTCCTCACCACTGTCTCTAAGCCGTCCATCATGGCTGTCCTCACCACTGTCTCTAAGCCGTCCATCATGGCTGTCCTCACCACTGTCTCTAAGCCGTCCATCATGGCTGTCCTCACCACTGTCTCTGAGCCGTCCATCATGGCTGTCCTCACCACTGTCTCTCAGCCGTCCATCATGGCTGTCCTCACCACTGTCTCTAAGCCGTCCATCATGGCTGTCCTCACCACTGTCTCTAAGCCGTCCATCATGGCTGTCCTCACCACTGTCTCTAAGCCATCCATCATGGCTGTCCTCCCCACTGTCTCTAAGCCGTCCATCATGGCTGTCCTCACCACTGTCTCTAAGCCGTCCATCATGGCTGTCCTCACCACTGTCTCTAAGCCGTCCATCATGGCTGTCCTCACCACTGTCTCTGAGCCGTCCATCATGGCTGTCCTCACCACTGTCTCTCAGCCGTCCATCATGGCTGTCCTCACCACTGTCTCTAAGCCGTCCATCATGGCTGTCCTCACCACTGTCTCTAAGCCGTCCATCATGGCTGTCCTCACCACTGTCTCTGAGCCATCCTCCATGGCTGTCCTCACCACTGTCTCTAAGCCGTCCATCATGGCTGTCCTCACCACTGTCTCTCAGCCGTCCATCATGGCTGTCCTCACCACTGTCTCTCAGCCGTCCATCATGGCTGTCCTCACCACTGTCTCCGAGCCGTCCATCATGGCTGTCCTCACCACTGTCTCTCAGCCGTCCATCATGGCTGTCCTCACCACTGTCTCCGAGCCGTCCATCATGGCTGTCCTCACCACTGTCTCTCAGCCGTCCATCATGGCTGTCCTCACCACTGTCTCTAAGCCGTCCATCATGGCTGTCCTCACCACTGTCTCTCAGCCGTCCATCATGGCTGTCCTCACCACTGTCTCTCAGCCGTCCATCATGGCTGTCCTCACCACTGTCTCCGAGCCGTCCATCATGGCTGTCCTCACCACTGTCTCTCAGCCGTCCATCATGGCTGTCCTCACCACTGTCTCCGAGCCGTCCATCATGGCTGTCCTCACCACTGTCTCTCAGCCGTCCATCATGGCTGTCCTCACCACTGTCTCTAAGCCGTCCATCATGGCTGTCCTCACCACCGTCTCTAAGCCGTCCATCATGGCTGTCCTCACCACTGTCTCTAAGCCGTCCATCATGTCTGTCCTCACCACTGTCTTGTAGACCTGTCCCTTCGTCCTATCACAGAGCACACCTGATACTCTCCTCCCCCGTTCCAGCCTGCCTGCACACGATTCTTCACCTCCTTTCCACATTCTCTCCATCACTCTGCTCTGTTGACCCGAGGTACCTGAAGTCCTCTCCCTTCTTTACGTCTCTTCCTTGTAGCTTCACTGTCCCCCCTGGGACCTTCTCATGTACACACATGTACTCTGTTTTACTCCTGCTCACCTTCATCCCTCTCTTTTCTAGAGCAGACCTCCACTTCTCTAGATTCTCCTCTACCTGCAGATCACAATGTCATCTGCAAACATCATATTCAGAGGAGCTTCCTGTCTCACCTCATCTGTTAGTCTATCCATCACCATGGCAACAAAAAGGGTCTCAGAGCTGGTCCCTGGTGCATCCCACCTCTACACTAAACTCCCCTGTTACTGTTAGTGTAAAGTGTGTGTGTGAGTGGTTGTGTGTCTAGAACACAGCTCAGCTCCAACAGTCCCAAATTTGAACAAGACATATGCACAATAAAAATGTCTGGGTTAAAGAAACTGAAAATCTATATCTGAATTTGACCGTCTGGACCAATAACAGACTATGATTTTACTATTGGCTCGTTCTCTTTGTCCCTGGCAGTGACCTGGACCCTCTCCAAGCTCCTCACTGGTCGGTTCGGGTTAGGGCAGCTGAAAGTCCTCAGTGTTTACTCGGTGAGATTGATCTCTTATTACCCCAAAAGGCGTTTGCAGGCACTATTTCTCCACACTATCAAAGGTGTCAGAAGACTGGGTCAAAACCTGGTTTATGGTCAATCGTGAAAATATTTCACTTCACTTATTTCTAAATGTATTTGATTAGTATCTTGGAACATGTAACTTCCTATACATCCTTGTGAATTTGACTGTGTGGTAATCGTTCAGTCAGACTCATTTCCTTCCAATATAGGGGACATTCTGACAGAGTTCTTCAAGCTCTGCTCGAGGAATGAATCTTCAGAAGAGATTCTTGGACGAGGATTGGCTGAAGAAGAGGGCAAAGGTCTGGTTCCTGGCATTCCTTCCATCACTGATGTTTGTGGACTATTTGCATAAAACCTCCTGAACGCTAAATGCTAGTGTCTGCTCAGCGACATAAAACCTCCTTATTTATATACGTATTATAACATAAATAGTAACTCCTGAAATGCATCGTTTTCCCCTGCAGAAAATAGTGACATCAGCTCTGCTTTATCCAAGCTGACAGAGCCAGCAGCACCAGTGCCAATATCCAAACTCTCTGTCTCCAACATGGTTCACAGCGCCCGGAAGCACATCCGCCGCCACCGCCACATGAATGATTCGCCACTCAACACCAGCATACTCAGATCTGTTCTGCTGGTAAGAGTTATTAATGCAACTTCACAGCTTAAAATAGTTCTCTACTTGTTCTCCCTGCAGTCATTTTCTGTGACCACAGGGGAGAGGCTGTACCCCGCCTCTCTCCTGTGGTCCGCTGTGATAGGCTCCAGCAACACTCGTGACCCCGCGATGATAAAGCGGCTGTAGACGAGACAATTGAGGTCTACAAGAAAATGGATGGATGGTATAATAATGTCTTGATATCAGCGAGTATTGCTTTGCTCTTCCACGGTGTAACCTCTTTTTCCGAACCACCCGCTGCCACTTGCTGTCAGAGACGATCTCCGAAAACTGCGAGATCATCCTGAAGTGTTCATGGAGGCTCTGTGTTTAATTGCCACCCTCTCTCCTCACGGTACTTTTGGACGATGGGTGAAACGCACCGTCCATTGTAAAGAGGTTTATTTGTCGTGACCTAATTGGTATCTGTCTTGGCCTGAATCCAGCTTACTGTTCTACTTGTTTAGGGCTTATGCATTGATGGCTTTGATCAAATATGTCCCAGTGATGTGACCTGTCTTACCCTGTGGCAGATGTCCTTGCAACCTCATCATTGTTTCCTTTGACCTGTGAGATGCCAAAATATTTGTCGTTGTCCGGTCGGTCTGTCCGTCAATCCGAAATGTGCAATTAATTTGCCTCTGAGTAATATCTTGAGTGCTCCCTCTCCTTAGGGCGGGTAAACATGCAATAGATGTTGCAGTACACAACAATCATGACAGGCATCAACGATGATGAAAGTCCACACAAGTAGAGCTGAGTCCAGGAGCATGTTCTTGGAAGTAAACGGTAGAGGAACCAAATGTTTACCCAGCTCAACATTACAGACCAGTAATTCCGCTTCCTGTTGCCCAGGTCAGGTTGCTAGCAGAACAGCCACAGCATCAGGAGTCACGGTGAAGTTATCCTCTCAAAAACGTTGTCATGACGATGTATGAGAGTTGGAGAAGGTGTCAGGGGAAATCCCCAGGCAATCTAGTCTATAGCCGCATAACTATGCAGCTACTTTGTATCAGATGGAGGTTCTTTATCGGGACTCTTAAAGGTGAAGTCACGGCCAGGCCGGAGGATGGAGAGAAGGCCCCTGGGCCGAAGATAAGTTCATAGAGGGTGGGGTCTGTCTTGTCCTCCCAATCTCTGGAAAGGCTGAAAAAATAAGAATGCTTCCAGAATTCTGGTATTGAATTTCCCATTGATGCTGATTTACAAACTGCTAAGTGAAAATCTAAATGAGATCAATGTTGACCAAACTCAAAAAAAGAATATCACTTCATGGAACTCAATGGCATGCACGTATGCATTTGCATATGTGTGCACGTTATCTGCCTGGGATCCTGAGTAGAGAACAAATATCCAAATATATGGTTCTTGTACTCCAGTATACCCGGTACCGGTAATTGAACTGTCCTATTTTTTCTGTCTCAGTATCTCTTCCCAGATTCTGCGGTGGAGAAATCATCGGAGAATAGAAAGTCTAAAGCTGCACAGTCAAATGCGTTTGGGAAAGCTGAGCAAGATGGCAGCCGTGGTGATGTATGTTGGCCCTCTTACCACGCATTAACCCTTTGAGGCCCAGCCCCGTGACACCTGTTTCAGTCAAGTCAGAATCAAAGATGCCGTTTTGGATTAAGGGATGGTACATGCAGCATTCCTGTAGAAAATATCAACAAATACAACATTTGCAATCATGAAAGGTCAAAACATTGGAAAGTAGCATATATCAGGAAACAACACTTAATGTAAACAGTCAATATTTGAGAGTTATTTGGTTAAAGTTTCATTCTGATTCATTCTTTATTTTCAGTCAAATACAACAATGGTGTTCTAAGCCTTTTTGAAATATTTCCTACCATAGCCTTCTTCCCCATCCTGTGGCCAGAGCTTGTTTCTTCAGCTGAAGTCGGCGCCGCCTGACAGTCTGTCCTACCGGTTGGCTCTGTGTGTCTGTCTGGTCAACTACAACTATGGCGGGCTGCGGGCTGTTGCCCAACTCTGGCAGGAGTTTGTCCTGGAGTTACGCTACCGCTTGGAAAACAACTACCTCATCTATGGGTGGGCATGATGTACACCTGGTCAATTGTTTAACTTGTTTGAAAGGGAAGTGGCACAGTGGGTAGCGCGTTGCCTCACAGCAAGAATGTTCCGGATGTGATTCCTTTCTATGCAGAGTTGGTTTATTCTCTCCGGGTTCTCTGGTTTCTTATAGATCTTACTCCTACTTTGAATTTGGGAGCACTGACTGAGTGCAATTTTTGTTCCTGTCAGGCGAGTGTTGGAGTGACAATAAAATGTCTTGATTCTTGAAGAAATATAAAACCTGTACAAACATTTGAAAGATATTATTTTTGCGATGCTGCAAAAGTTGTGTGCATAGTTGAATTATTGATTCGTATTTTCTCCTTCTGCTTCCCAACATGTAGGCTTGCTGGTGGACCTCCTGATCTCCGCTGTTGTCTTTTGCATCAGAAGATCCAGGTAACACTTCATATGCAATGCTCTTCTGTGTCTGTAAAGGAACACACGTGATACCTTGCTGAAGGGCACCTTGGCAGTGCTCTGAGGCCTCTCTGAGCACTGACCCCTCTCCAGCCACCGGCACACATTCCTCATTACGTCTGGTCTGGGAATTGAACCGGTGGACTTCCCCGCTCCCCAGCCCAAGGCCCAACCCACTGAGCCACTGCCGATTGGTTATTGGCCACTGTTTACGGAATTTAACGAAATCTGAATTTCCTCCAGATTGGATCCGGATTGCAGATATTATCAATATGTTTCTAAAAATGAGGGTACACTTGCCTCTAAGGGGAACAAACTGATGGGCATTGTAGATTGAGGATCGGGGTTGGAATCTGGACTGGATGATGGTGTTATGAAATCTTTGATCGTCACAGCTGTGTTCATGCATCCAGATTCACACGACAGAATCTGGATGCATGAACAGAACAGCCCCCTGAGGGATGCATCAGCATTTTGATTCATTATTATCCTATTGTAACATATTTGTGTACTTTGCATGAAGAGTCTTGCTTTTTTGGGGTGTGTTGCAGGAACACAATACAGTCTTCAGCATGTAAAAAAAGAGGCCATTTTTCTCTCCTCATATAAGTGAATGCCTCGCTTGTTTATTCCTTATGGGTGGTGCTGTGAAATGCTGCTGAGAATAAGTAATCCTTGTCCTCGTTCATGTACAGATGTTGAACTGCTGTATCGAGAGAAGGAGGACCAGAGATGAAGCTCGCAAGGTGCATGAGGAATACAGAGAAAGAGAGAATTGGGTTTCCACTGGCCGCCAAAATGTCCAAGCGACACCAGACTCTTTGGAAGAATTACCAACTGTATCCACGGCAACAAGGGAGGTGTCTCCTGGGAAACCCTGGGACTCGTGGAGTGACAGTGAGGAGGAGTTCTTTGAGTGTCTGAGTGACCAGGGAGAGATGGAGGCTCCTAAACCTGGGGGAGAAAAGGGTGCTATTAAAAGTAAGGCAGAGGGAAGGCTGCACCCCCACAGCAACCTGACTCTACTCAACTCTGCAGCGCCTCTGTTCGTCCCTGTCACACAGGTAGGGAGCCCCTTGTGTCCCCCCCTCACCCAGTCGCAGGTCAATTTGTTATCTATCCAGTAATAACATCTGAGAAACATTCTTATTTGTCTTTAGAATTGATGTTGACTTTTCTCAGCATTCAGCAATTAAATTACCAATGAAATGATGAATTGTAAAAAAATGTCATCTTTAAAAAAAAAACTAGATAAAATTTCAAACAAAATGTTACTTCTCATCTGGCCAGTGTTCGACTTGTGTGTGAACGCCATGCGTATGTGGCGATTGTAAAACAGGAAATGCCCCTTGATTCATTTTTGGGCCAATAAATAAAGAATAATTGAATAATTAAATCCGGAAATCATTTTCTGGCATTTTTCATCTTTGTCACTAAATTATGCTAAAAGTGAGCCAGTGTTCATTTCCGTCTGTGGGAGGGTGGCAGGCTGCTCAGAAATTAAAGACTTGGTTCTTCATGGTGGCACAGTGTTTAGCACCATTGCCGCACAGCAAGAAGGTTGCAGGTTCAAATCCAACTTGTGGCTTTTCTGTGTGGAGTTTGATGTTCTCCCCGTGTCTGCGTGGGTTCTCTCTGGGTTCTCCGATTTCCTCCCACCACCACAAACTTGCAATTTAGGTCCAGGTATTACAGTACAAGTACAGTCAAACAGTAGCATGTATTACAGTACAAGTACTGTCAAACAGTAGCATGTATTACAGTACAAGTACAGTCACACAGTAGCATGTATTACTGTACAAGTACAGTCAAACATCCTGTCTCAGAGGAGCATTTCTAAAAAGCCCTTGCGGTCTTGTTTCCGTTGAAAGTCCTTCGTACATAAATCATCGGTCGTTATTGAAAAGGAGAATTAGTTCTCAATTGACTTACCTGGTTAAATGAAGGTTAAATAAAATAAAATGGTGGTAAACTATGCTGCTAACGTTAGCATATTGACGATTAACAAATACTTTTTGTTGGCAATTTCTGTGCAAGATTGGAATCAAAATCTGCAGCCCTCTTCAAACGCGTGTTTTGAAATTCAACTGCGTCTAATCTGCGGTGCAGCAGATGGGTATGATTCAATACTCATGTATCAGTCAGTCAATCAGTCAATGCAGTATTAGAGGCAGATCCTCACCGTAGAGTCAGAGGAACTTGAATCTGATGATTGACCCCGCCATCGTCCCACAGAGGTAGGGCGGTGTGTTCTCTCTTCCTTTAAGAGCAGCTCCTTGATTTTCTGATGTTCAGAATAAGCGTATTGTCCTGACCTTGCCTCTATAAGTCATCGCATCACCACCTGCCATTAGGTCGATGATGGGGTGTCATCAATAAATAAACTGCTTTAGCTGAATCTACACAATCGGCTGCTTCTGCGATCAGCTCCGAGTTAGGTGACGACTAAAGACAGCCGGTAATGGATGGACTCGCACCAATGTTGCTGTGTGTGTGTGTGTGTGTGTGTGTGTGTGTGTGTCTTTTTCAGGAACCTGCTCCCATGACGGAGGATCTGTTAGAGGAGCAGTCAGAAGTTCTGGCCAAACTGGGAACATCAGCTGAGGGTAGCCACCTCCGTGCCCGGATGCAGAGTGCCTGTTTGCTATCCGACATGGAGTCTTTTAAGGTGAGGCGGGCTGCTTAATATGGGCATGTGTTTATGATTTGTGGGTGTTCTCTTCCAAGTGAACCATTTTCTGAATAGATCGACTTTGAACTGATATTGGCATTGCTTCCGTTTATCACAGATAGATATATGCATATGTGTGTGTGAGAACCTCAGTTCTCAAATGACTCGGTAGTTGAACAAATAAATAGAGTTTAAAATGTTCGGAGTTCGAACACACGAGTGAAGCCGAGGTGAAACGAAGAACGTGAGGGAAGGCGGAGTCTACCCGAGCAGGTTCCGTTTGGTTAGACCCGCCGTAGGACAAAGACTGTGCGTGTTTTTATTTCTCTTTGTTCTTTAGCTCTGAGCCATGGATCCAAAGAAAGGCAGCAGTAAAACTACTGGAAGAGAAAAGAGGAACAAGTGTTGAATTAAAGAAGGAAATAATCGTCAAATAGGAAAATGCCGTCCGTGTCTCGGGTCTTGCTGCAGTGCAGGATGGAGAAGTCGACGATTTTGACTTTTCTAAAGAAATTAGCAAAAGAGAAGGGAAAAAAACCCAGAAGGACAGTTACCCTGTCATTGTGTGTGTGTGTGTCTGCGTGGGTTCTCTCCGGGTTCTCCCTGTGTCTGCGTGGGTTCTCTCCGGGTTCTTCCTGAACTTATCGTGATTGGTGCCGATGTCTTGCAGGTCACTTGAGCTGAAATCCGTTTTCTGTTCTTTCCTCAGGCAGCCAACCCAGGCTGTGTTCTGGAAGACTTCGTACGCTGGTACTCGCCCAGAGATTATGTGTCGGAGGAGGTCGTTCCCGATGGTGGTAACGTAGTTGTAAAAGGCCATCTTAGTACCAGGATGAAGATTCCTGGCAACATGTGGGTGGAGGCTTGGGAAACGGCTCGAGTTACACCTGCACACCGCCAGAAAAGGCTCTTTGATGACACCAAGGAAGCTGAAAAAGTAAGTGCCAGTTAACCTCGGCAAAACATTTGCAGCTGACACAAAGTCACTTTATCAATTAAATGTATATTTAGTCATCAGTAATATGCAGTTAAACTCAAATCGTGGCCTGTATCGTATTCGTCTTTACACTGTAACAGTTGGTACTGGAGAACTAAGTCTGAGCCGTGACTGGTCTCATCAGGTTCTACACTATTTGGCAGTGCAGAAACCTGCTGACCTGACCCGCCATTTGCTGCCCTGTATGCTCCATGCTGCCATTCTGAAGTTAAAGGAAGAAGGTGAGCCAAGATTTTGTCATCTGACAGTCATTTAGTGACATATATATTCCAGTCGGTACAGCAATTCCTTTATATGGGTGAGTAGGGCAGAAAGATTATTTACAAAGTCAGCACGTCGTCTCGGAGGACGGTAAACTAGCATCAATAGTGGGAATCGGTCCTGGAAGTTATTCCAGTGAACTGAAGGCGGCCATCGCAGTAAAGTACTGTGAGACTGCCTCCGTGGCCGGAGTTACGGGATTGACAGATGTAAGCAAACCCAAGGTGGAATAGAATTGTGAAAAAGTCATTGGGTTGTTGCCACGTTTCAGTCACACAGAAAAAGAATGATGATGATTATGTCAAGCATCATCCCTCCAGTCGGTTGGTCCATACCAATGCGTGATGATAAAGCACTCCAGGGAAAAAGTCAAATTAGTGAAATTAAATGAATGAGAGGAAGAGAGAGAAGCTTTGTGGGAAGCCCCAGAAGTCTAAGCCTATAGTAGCTACTAGATGTTTTCACCCACAATGACCTAATATTTGTCAGAATGAAGGTGGATGTCACCCAGTAGTTTCTATCTTTGTACTGTACTCTGATCGACTAACCTTCCCCACACTGTACATATGCCTGTGTCTTTTCATATTGCTATTTCTCATAGCTCCTTTTCTTCTTAATAGAGTCGATAGAAGATATCCCAGCAGTAAAAAAAAGCATCCAACAAGCCGCATGTCAAGCCAGCAAGCTGCTGTACCCCCCCATCCATGACTACAAGAAGATAGAGGTCAGTGAACTCCTCCAGAGGTTCATTCCTGTCAGGGTGAAATAGGTGACATGACCCTTACTCTGTTAACAATCTAACCCAGGGGTGTCAAACATACGGCCCGCGGGCCGGAACCGGCCCGCAAGGAGGTTTTGTCAGGCCCGCAGGATGAATTTGAATTTTTTTTTTTTTTTTAATACTTTTCAAGAATTATTTGCTAGGGGGCGCACTGTTTGGGTCAGAGTAGAAGACACGCCACATCACTGAGACAGACCAAACAGCATATGGGAGCTGACTCTGGGAGATCCTGCTCATGTCCCCTGCCTGAGAGACGTGCGTGTGATGAGACCTGATGCGCACGTGAAACGGTACAAAGACCAGGCTGAGAGACGTTTCAGGTATTTGGTGAACCTGAGACAGAACTTCCTGTTTCTGCTCACCTTTCACAGGTAAAGCTTCTGATGTGTCGACATCCAGCTAGAAATAATTGATCTGCAATGTGACGCAGATCTGAAGGGCAGATTAGCCTCCGTAGGTCTGGACACATTTGATCAGTATCTATTGCAGGAACCCCAAATGAACAGCCCTGCTGCACAGAACTGTGCACGTTTGGGACGACCTACCTTTGAGAACACATTTAGTCAGTAATGATCAATAAAACTAAAATGCGTTCAAGGCTCACACAAGCACTTCAATGACATTCTGAGAGTGACAGCTAGTCGGGACATGACGCCTGATGCTGATGCACCTGTGCAGGCCAGAAGATGCCAAGTTTCAGAACCAAAACCAAAGCAGTGTAGACAAGACTAACGCCTTTAGAAGCTGCCTGAGACACTGTTTGCACTGACTAATTAGAGCGCGGGTATGATGCTGGTTGGTTCCTGTCAGAACACAAGCTGCTGCGTTCTGGATTAGCTGGAGATGTTTAATAGACCTTTTGGGGCAGCCGGACAGTAAGGAGTTGCAGTAGTCCAGTCTGGAAGTCACAAAAGCATGGACTATTTTTTCTGCATCTTTTCGGGTTGGTCGGTGCCTGACCTTTGAAATATTCCGAAGGTAGCACACCAACAAACTGGATGAAATCGTACCTTGAGGGACGACAACAAATGGTGGACATAAACGGAACCTTGTCCTCGTCCCTCCCGGTGAGCTGTGGGGTTCCTCAAGGCAGCATTCTAGGGCCGTTACTGTTCCTCCTATACATTAACGACATGAGTGCTGCCTGTAACTGCAAATTGTTCCTGTTTGCTGATGACTCAGCACTCCTGATTTCGGGAGAGGACAAAGTGCAGGTTGAGGAAGCTCTCAGCTCTGAGGTCACCAGAATCCGTACTTGGCTTACCGATAACAAACTGTCACTACACCTTGGAAAAACAGAATCTATTCGTTTTGGGTAAAGACACTCTCTACGTGAGATAAATGTTAATGATTCCAAGGTCACAGTCGATAATACAGTAATCTCCAGCAAAGAAGAGATTACCTATTTGGGCTGTGTTCCTGTCTGGCGATAGTATGGCAACTAAGGTGATCAAAAAAGTCAATCAGAGAACAAGATTTTTGGGCAGAATGTCTGCTTTTGTCAACAGAAGTGCTCTCCGGACGCTTGCTGGAGCCTCGTTCAGCCCCTCTTTGACTATGCTAGCACCTCCTGGTATTCAAACATCAAAATGTCCCTGAAAACCAGGCTGCAAACCTCCCAAAACAAACTGATTCGGCTACTCCTCAATCTGGGGCCCATGAGCCACCTTCTTCCTGGACATTTTGCTAGCCTAAAATGGCTCAGGGTAGAAGACAGGGTTCAACAACTCAAAATGGGATTGGCATTTAAAATAGTCAATGCAGCTCTGCCCTCAGTCCCCTCAATCCCTGCATACCTGAATAAACACCTCCACAGATTTAGTGACACCCACAGCCACAACACTAGAGGGAGCTCAAACAACAACCTGATTACACCCTCCTATAGGACGAACATGGGTACCGTATTTTCCGCACTATAAGGCGCACTTAAAAGCCTCTAATTTTCTCAAAACTTGACCGTGCGCCTTATAGTGAGGTGCGCCTTATATATGGTTAATACGGTAATGGCAGCCACCATAGTTTTGTGTGTGTGTGTTGGGATCGGGAGCTCAGTGTGTCTGTGTCCGTCTGACACGCCCCTTCCCCGAGTGAGAGAAGCACGGAGGCGACAGAGGGGGAGGAGGGATAGGGTTACAGGAAAGTGAAACTTAAGTCTGGAAGGACCGGAGCAGCTGAGCAACCAGCCGGCTGGCTGGCTGGTACATGGATCGATGAGCAAGGCAGAGAAATCTACAAGATGTTGACCTGGGCCGACGGTGAAAAGGAGGATCCTTCTAAGGACAAGTTTGCAAGCGAACTGCGTGGGAACGGTGGATGACCGAGGGCAAACACGCGTTCACGAAGACGGGGGGACAGCACAGGCGACATAACGCCACAATCTGCCAATGGATCGTGGATGCCTGGCTGATATCGATATCAACCGTGGTCCGAGCTTTCACGAAGGCAGGAATTGCCACTGAATGGACAATGGCGACTTCGACAAGACGGGACTGGGTGGATGCCGTCGTCCAGCTGTTCAACTCGGACACTGATGAGGAATCAGAAGTGGTTTATTGCCATTGTCAGTGAGGGTTCACAGACTAGGAACGTTGCTCGGTGAAGTCGTGCTACATCTAACATTAAGGACAAAATACAAAGACCATACAGGTACAGACATCAACAGCAGCCGGAGTGGTTACACAGATGTGTACTAGCAGCAGTAAACTATCGTCATCACGCAGTGCAAATAGAAAAGTGCAAGTTGTATTCAGGAGTCCGGGACAGAACCATTAAGTGTTCATTAGTCTTACGGCTGAGGGAAAGAAGCTGTTCTTGTGGCGGGAGGTTCTGGTCCGGATGGACCGTAGCCTCCTGCCTGAGGGGAGAGGGTCAAAGAGTCCGTGTCCAGGGTGAGAAGGGTCGGCTGTGATCCGACCTGCACGCCTCCGAGTCCTGGAGACATACAGGTCCTGGAGCGATGGCAGCTTGCAGCCGATCACCTTCTCCGCAGCGCGTACAATGCGCTGCACTCTGTGTCTGTCCCTGGTGGTGGCGCCAGCGTACCACATGGTGATGGAGGAGGTGAGGACGCACTCCACGATGGAGGTGTAGAACTGCACCAACATCTGGGTTGGCAGCTTGAGTTTCCTCAGCTGCCGCAGGAAGTACATCCTCTGCTGAGCCTTCTTGATGAGGGAGCTGATGGTCGGCTCCCACTTGAGGTCCCGGGTGATGGTGGTGCCCAGGAAGCGGAAAGAGTCCACGATGGAGATGGGGGTAGGGGAGTCTGTGAGGGCGAGGGGGGGCGGTGGGGCTGTGACTTTCCTGAAGTCGACAATCATCTCCACTGTTTTCTGGCTGTTCAACTCCAGGTTGTTGCTGCTACACCAGGACACCAGCCGGTCCACCTCCCTCCTGTAGGCCGACTCATCACCGTCCGAGATGAGCCCGATGAGGGTGGTGTCGTCCGCAAACTTAATCAGTTTGACGGACTGATGGCCAGAGGTGCAGCAGTTGGTGTACAGGGAGAAGAGCCAGGGGGAAAGTACACAGCCCTGGGGGGATCCGGTGCTGATAGTCAGGGTGTCCGAGACCGTAGACCCCAGCCCCACATGCTGCCCCCGCTCCGTCAGGAAGTCGGTGATCCACCAGCAGAGGGAGTCGGGCACGTCGAGCTGGAGCAGCTTGTCCTGGAGCAGTCCCAGCAGGACGTGTTGAAAGCTGAGCTGAAGTCCACAAACAGGATCCTGGCGTAGGTTCCTGGGGAGTCCAGATGCTGCAGGATGAAGTGGAGGGCCAGATTGACTGCGTCGTCTACAGACCTGTTGGCTCGGTAGGCGAACTGCAGCGGGTCCAGGAGGGGGGCGGTGAGGGTCTTCAGGTGGTGGAGAACCAGGCGCTCAAAAGACTTCATGACTACAGATGTCAGCGCTACCTGTCTGTAGTCATTAAGTCCTGTGATCCTTGGCTTCTTGGGGACAGGAACAATGGTGGAGGACTTGAAGCAGGCTGGAACACGACAGGACTCCAGGGAGGTGTTAAAGATGTCTGTGAAGACTGGAGTCAGATCACTGGCACAATGTTCCAGGGTGGGGGGGAACATTGTCCAGCCCCGCAGCTTTACGGGGGTTCAGCTTCGTGAACTGTCTGTGCACATCCTGCTCCTGGATGCAGAGGACAGTGGGGGTGGGGGGAGAGTCTATGGAGGCATTTGGCGGTTTGCCCTCGATGTTGTGGGTGGAGGAGGGGGTGACTGGAGGGGTGTGGGGGGCTGGTTGGTCAAAGCGGCAGTAGTGCATGTTTAAGCGCTGGGCAAGCGGCAGGTCGTTCAGAGCTCGGGGGGCTTTGGGCTTGTAGTTGGTAATGGTCCTCAGGCCCCTCCAAACTGCTGCAGGGTCATTGGCAGAGAACTGCTGCTGGAGTCTGCGTGAATATACTGATTTAGCGTTCTTCAGCTCCCTGCTAAACCTGTACTTCACCTCCTTGTAGCTGTCTCTGTCTCCGCTCCTGCGTGCTGCCTCTTTCTCACGTCTGATCTGGCTGAGCTTCGGCGTGAACCAGGGCTTGTCGTTAGTGGTTAGTGGTCACCCTGGTGCGCGTTGGTACAATGCGCTCCTCATTGTAGCTGATCCATGAGGTCACCGTGTCCGTGTACTCGTAACACGTAACAAAGCGAGCGTTACGTGTTTCTTTCACATGTTTACAACTGAACAAGGCTGGGATATATTGTGAATATGGACAATAACGTTTGAACAACGGTGAGTTTTTGTTTTATTGTTACCTCAGGGAAAAAAATGAAACAGCATGTAGCATGTAGCTTTGAACTGTGACTAATGGAGTTGGAAAGGCGTGCAAATACCAGTAAGAGCTACCGGTACTTAAGGTACCGTATTGTGAATGCACTTGTTTTGGGAGTGAACAGAGTTGTCAGCATGTTGGTTTATATTTTATTAATAAAGTTTGACTGAATCATCTGACTGTTTTGTTGACATTCCCTTGAGCGCGGCTCCACTTAGTGGATGCATAACACAACTGCAGCCACTATAGAAGCTTCTATTCCATGCGCCTTATATGTGGACAAAGTTGTAAAATAGGTCACTAATTGAAGGTGCGCCTTATAATGCAGTGCGCCTTATAGTGCGGAAAATACGGTAAATCATCTTTTTATAATACGGCCACCCAAGGGTGGAACTGTTTGACTCCCAACCTCAAAACATGCACCTCTTTGGCCTCCTTCAAAACAGCCCTAAAAATACACCTTTCAGGGGGGCAGAAATGGAGATAGTCATCACAACTCTCTCCGGATCAACCCCCCCCCCCCCCCCCACCCCCTTTTTTGTCCACTTACGTTGCACATATTAAGTGTCTTTGTAATTTATTGTAATTACCCTCGCCGAAGAGGAGGCGAGGGTATTGCAATTGCATACCTGTCAACCTCCAAGGCTCCATGGCCTTACAAACCGTTGATTTTTTCCTTACAAAATAACCTTACACCATATATTTTTTTTCAAATGCGTTTATTTATGTACATAGTTGGACATTATTAATTAGGATACAGTTTAATTTTGATATTTTAACTAAACTAAAATATCCATTAATAATGCTTGTAATTTAAATTTTTAAATAAGAACAGATATTTCGGAGCATTTTTATTTTTGTAAACCAAACTTAAGTATCGATCAATGATGCTTGTAATTTAAATTTCAAACAGGGACAGAAAAATACAAACCTTTGCTGGCTTGTGATTGGGAAACATGTTTTTCACGTTTCTTGATATTCGGTGCAGACCGGATGTACTGTAACAGTTCGTGTTCGTGTTCGTAATTCCTACTCTGCAGAGAGTCAGTGAAGGCATCCAGGGAGGAGGGGCGGTGTGTGTGTGAGCGTGGAGGGGGTGAGAGAGACGGGAGAGGATATCTGTTCTGTTAGACGTACACGTCTTAGAATGCATAAAAACCATACTTTGTACGGCAAAAACGTATTGGTTGACAGGTATGCAATTGGGTGCATTTGTCTGTTTGTCTGTTTGTCTGTCCGCGCGCATAACTCAAAAACTAGTAACCCAATCGACTTGAAATTTTTACACAAGCAATGTTCTGTCCGTGGCTCGGTCCTCCCCGAGAATGGTGTTGATCCGGATCTGGATCCATATTCTAGAATTATTTTTACATCTGGAATTGTGCCTGTGCTGTAAACTGCCACTTTAAGAGGGAAGGACACGAATGGCATGATGGGAAAAAGAGTCCAGAAGGAGTCTTGTAGTATGTTCCGGAGCAGCAAGCTAGAGCAGGTTTGGCCCCTCTGATCCGGAAGCCCTGTTTACTGTCTCACAAGATCCAATAGTCTTTTGGAGGTGGGGTCTGCAATCTCTGATTGTCGTTTTCTAGTTTATGTAATCTATTGCCATTCATTGTCATTTTGCATCAGTGGTGTAATTTATTTTAGATTTAATGTTAGTTTACATCTGTGGTGTAAAATCATTTTATTTTTCTAATGTCACTTTGCATCAATTGAGTTATTGAATATTGGTTTTATTTTTATTTGTTTTATTTTTATTTTTATTGTTAAATTTGTGTTGTTAAATGTCGATGATTTATGTACTAAGGACTTTCAACGGAAGCAAGACCGCAAGGGCTTTTTAGAAATGCTCCTCTTAGACAGGATGTTTGACTGTACTTGTACTGTAATACATGCTACTGTGTGACTGTACTTGTACTCTAACATTCTATCTAATAAATATATTAATTCATTCATTCAGGTGAAAGAACACAGTCCTTGAAACGTGCTTTATCTGGGACTGAAAGGACAGGTCCTGATCAAAGATTACCCCCAGATTCTTGGCAGTGGTGCTGGTGGACACTGAGACGCCATCTAGTTCAACTACAACACTAGAACAGACATTTCTGAGATGCTTTGGCCTAAGAACCAGAACCTCAGTTTTATTTAGATTTAATAACAGGAAGTTCTCGGTCATCCAGGAGTTAATGTCCTTAAGGCACGTCTGAAGTCTAACCAACTGATCGACTTTGTCTGGCTGAACTGACAGGTACAATTGAGTATCGTCTGCATAGCAGTGGAAATTTATGCTGTGTTTCTTAATAATGTTACCTTAGGGAAGCATATACAGCGTGAACAGAATAGGTCCAAGCACTGAACCCTGTGGAACTCCATATTTAACTTCTGTGTACGTAGAAGATTTATCATGAACACGTACAAACTGAAATCTATCAGATAAATATGATCTAAACCAGTTCAATGCAGATCCTCTAACACCAACAGACTGTTCCAGCCTCTGTAACAGAATCTGATGATCTATTGCGTCAAAGGCTGCACTGAGATCTAATAAAATAAGCACGGAGACAAGCACAGTTCTTGTAAGTTCTTTGTAAGAAGGATTCTACAGTGTGTTATGTCATTTGCATCAATATTTTGATTAGTTGAGTGTGTTTACCCAACATGAACGGATACTAAATGAATCCTAGCACATACACTGTGTGGGTTAGTATACTTCTTCCTGCTCATGTTGTGATGCATGTTTTACCGTTTTTCCACCTGTAGGAGTTTATTATCCAGCTGATGGCCATAGAAACGTTCATCACCCAAGCCCGTTCGCTTAAAGCTAAGTTTGCTGTTTGTGAGGGTGAGAAGGGAGAGGACACAGAGGAGCTAGAAAAGTAAGACGCTTTCATTTGAGCAGAATCTCAGACCATTAATAACACAATGCTCTGTCTCCAAGCAAGCTTGTAATAAATTAAACTGCCTTAGGATGATGTGTGACTGCATGACTCTAGCTTATCTAAGGTTCTGCTCCAAATGTGCAAATTGGTTAAGGAGAGCAGAAGCTGGGGGGCTCCATTATATTGTGACCACCACTAACAATGGCCACTGGACTCGTGTGTTGATGTGTTGATCCAGATTTGTGAGCTCCCTCCTTGAAGACACTGAGGTGCTGGTGGTCGGAGCTGGCCGGGGGCCTGCTGGCAGCATCATCCACAGACTTTTTGTCAGTGCTCAAAGGGTACGTGCCCCCCTGTCTCTCTTTCTCTCTCTCTCTCTGCCAGTTACATAGCAGAAATGTGATGTTGCTTCTATGGGAAGGTGTTCCGGGCATGTCCCACCTGGGGGTGGTCTCGGGGGAGACATGGGACACGCTGGAGAGACACTCTCGGCTGGAAAATCTACGTTTGAAGTAGCTCCTCTGGGTTTTTTAGGTTAAACAACAGCATCTTCTGTTATTGATATTTGAACTTCTCTTCACCCTCAGGCTGCCCACCTGACTCCACTAGAGGAAGAGTTGGGCCCAGACAGGAAGCTGACAGGAGGAAGTGACAAAGTGTCCGATTTTCCTCCACCGGCTGGCAGAGAGATTCTCCTGCGTGCATGCGTCCCTCGGCCGGCACCGTACTCCAAAGCGCTGCCTCAGCGGCTCTTCTGTGTGATGATGACTGATGAGTTCAGGCTGGCAGGGGCCTTCTCTTCAGACACGGCCTTCTTCTGATACCTGCTGCATGGACAGCACACCTGGGCTGGACTATAAACTCTGTCATTTCGGCAACGTGCTTCTCTTGTTGAGTCTTTTCAGTCTGCATGTTTAGCACAGAACACTGGATTTCATGCTTATATGAAATTATATGATATTATATTTCTGCTTCCACAAATACACATGGCCTACTTCGGTTGAAAAAAAGAATCCTTCATTTTGGAAATGATAAAAACGTATTGCTTGCCTTTGCCTTTGTGAGAGTGCATTAAATTCAATAAGGAATTATTTGATTACCATGTTAACTAATGCTCTGTATGTCATTAGTGATGTTTAGTGCATGTAGAAATGTTTACTGAATAATTACAACTGTCATCCTAAAGCAAAGTGTGTGTCTGATCCATCCACCTCCGGCTCTTCCAGGAAGACCCAGAAGCGTTCCCAGGCCAGCCGAGAGACAGTCTCTCCAGCGTGTCCCGGGCGTTCCCCGAGACCACCTCCCGGTGGGACATGCACGGTTAAAAAAATATATCTATATTTTATACGCAGTGCCGTTCAAAGGTTCGGGGGGTCACCCAGACAAGGGAAAGTCGGTCCCATCGCTTCTCGCTAGCAGGATTGCAGGGTTTTCTCCTCATGAGCGAACCCCTCGTCCTGTTAGAACCCTGGAGTGATGGGCCTCTAGACCCCGATGTTGCACCAGACTAGACTAGTCGTTGACCACGTTGATTTGTTGAAAGTTATCTTCATTGAAAATGGCGCTTTTCTTTCAAGAATACGGAGCGTTGGAATTCTTTTCTTAATTGTATTCTTTACCTGAAGATAATAAAGGAAATTTCCGCTTCCGAGTTCATATTTTTGGAACAATTTTGTAGATGACATAAACGTATTGTCATGAAAGAGATGATGGAGTTGAGAGATTCCCTTCTGTTCCCACGTACCTACATGGAAAGGTTGATTGCTAGCCTGAAAGTCAGGGTTATTCCAGATTGGAGAGAACATGCAGGGTTCCAGTTTAGAGTTTGTAACTTCTAACGCTTTCCACCAGGCGGACAAGGTGGAAGAAATCATCGGGTTTTTAAAACAGTTATGCCGTTTGATGGTTGTTGTGATAAAGGGGAGATCTGCGAGTCTAATATCCTTGCAGTCCTTCTGTTCCAATTCTAACCAGTAATTAGAGTCTCTATTCGGGTGCATCCATAGTACAAGATATTGTAGCTGGTTAGCTGGTTGGTTGGGGCTTCCAGGCCCCCTTTGGATTTACCGGGTTTGGATTGGTTAGGGCAGACCCCCGAATAAGAGAAAGAGCCCCCCATCAGGAACCAGGCCTGGGAGGGACCGCCTCACTTTGAAACCCTAACCAGGGCTCAGTTGGTAGAGCGGGTTGTCCAGTGATCAGAAAGTCGGTGGTTCAAATCCCAGCTCTGACTGTCTGCATGTCAAAGCGTCCTTGGGCAAGACACTGAACCCCGAACTGCTCCCAGTGGCAGCACCTTGGATGGCAGCAGAGGGTGAATGCGTGTGTGAATGGGTGAATG
This sequence comes from Brachionichthys hirsutus, assembly GCF_040956055.1. Lineage (NCBI taxonomy): Eukaryota > Metazoa > Chordata > Actinopteri > Lophiiformes > Brachionichthyidae > Brachionichthys > Brachionichthys hirsutus. The sequence goes on along the minus strand of NC_090917.1, from coordinate 10,060,038 downwards.
CGAGGCCTCATGTAAAGCGCTTTGAGCACCAGAGAGGTGGAAAAAGCGCTTTATAAGTGCAGAACATTTAACCATTACTTTCGTCATAATTCAATTCGACTAAGTAATGATTGATAAAAAAAAGTCTTCACAGTGTATACGATGTATTTACATGTAGGCATTACTATACAAGAGAAAAGTCCATTCATAAATCAAGTGTTGTGTTTAATAGAGAAACACTGTAGTCAAAGCATTTACACACCTTTATTAGTCTAAACATATTAGAAATATCATACGATACTGCAGACACCTGACCCTTCATAGACCAGGTCAGAGGTCTCAGGGGGCATCATCCCTGGGGGGGCCTGGACAGCCCGCGGTCTCAAACCAAGCGCAGGAATAGAAGGATGCAAACTTTCGTTATAGATCAAATCGGTTTATCACTATTACTCCTAATGTGAAAGCTGATCGGAGAACTCGTTTCTTAGTAACAAATATTGATCAAACTGCTGACTAGTTTTTTGAGTCCACTCAGAAGCTGGAATGTGATCGAGATGACAGCTGATGGACTTTTCTTCAGGTATTGTCCGTCATGCTGAGCCCGACGGTATCTGTCAGTTGATCTGATGCGGAACATGGTGGGACATGGTGGGACGTGGTGGGACGTGGCGGGACATGGTGGGACATGGTGGGACATGGCGGGACATGGTGGGACATGGTGGGACATGGCGGGACGTGGTGGAACATGGTGGGACATGGTGGAACATGGTGGGATGTGGAGGGACATGGAGGGACATGGCGGGACATGGTGGGACATGGTGGGACGTGGAGGGACATGGTGGGACATGGTGGGACATGGCGGGACGCGGTGGGACGCGGCGGGACACGGTGGGACGCGGCGGGACGCGGTGGGACGCGGCGGGACGCGGCGGGACGCGGTGGGACGCGGCGGGACGTGGCGGGATGTGGTGGAACATGGCGGAACACACACACACTCATGATGGCTGACTTTAACACGAACTGTGTATTTTTCTGTGTACCTGTGTACCTGTGTAGCTGATAGGATCGTTTACATATTTCCATCGCTCTCAAAACTGTTATTGGAAGGAACAGCCCCATCTGGTGGACAGCGATGTTATTATGATGTCACTAGTCAAGGGGCGGTGCCTGAACTTTGCCACTAAAGGCCCCGAAACAGGAAGTCGGGGGCAGAGAAAAAAGAAGCAAGATGGCGCCGTTTGCTAATCAATAACACGATGGGAGGGATTTATCTCCATCAGTAGCTCAAACGCTGAAATAACAACGAGTCAGTCAGAATTAGAACGAGGCATCAAATGCGTTCGGAGAAGAATCTATCCATCGATCAATTAGCTTTGAAAAGTGCAGACTGGCATGAAAAGTAAAGACGGCGCGTCAATGAAAGGCGGGGCCCGGTGGGCGGGGCCCGGTGGGCGGGGCCCGTCTAGCCCACCCTCGATGCGACACGCGGCTCAGCCAGCGAGCTGTGGATGATGCTGCTAATAGACTCCGCCCCTTGTCCTTCCAGGAAGCTGCGGTGGTCGCCCTCGATGAGGTGGACTGAGACTTTGCCATCGCAGACCTGAGAGAGACAGAACGCCTTCATTATTATACGCCGATCAAATACTGAAACGGGTAATGGCGGCGCCGCTGGCGAGCAGGATGCCGTTTCAGCTCCTCTGAAATTCTTTTTAGGCACTTTTCCTATTCTTCAGGAAAATTAATATACATGTTATGAATAAAAGCATGAACACACTGTTAACATGCAACCGTAGTCGTGTCCCCGTGAGACGGGTTCTCCTAAGAGTCCGTTATTCCTCGTGGGACAAGCTGCACCTGATTGAATAGAGCAGCGGTCTTCAATGAAAATTTAAAGAGGTCCGGTTAGAGAAGATTTCTTGACGCGTAGGCCCAGACGATCATAATGTCTAACTATTTAGTGTGATATATATATGCAAGTAGCCTCATTGTATCTGCATGTAATCAATAGCTAAAAGAATTCAGTACAATACAAAAACTTTGTCAAGATTTATGTCACGTAACATAAAACTGAACATATATATGTATTACGGTACTGCAGATATGTATGAACATTATAATATATATATATATAACTAGAGAGCCAATCAGAGACTGCAGACTCCGCCTCCAAAAGACTATTGGATCTTGTGAGACAGTAAACAGGGCTTCCGGATCAGAGGGGCCAAACCTGCTCTAGCTTGCTGCTCCGGAACGTACTACAAGACTCCTTCTGGACTCTTTTTCCCATCATGCCATTCGTGCTCCTCCCTCTTAAAGTGGCAGTTTACAGCACAGGTGCGATTCCAGATGTAAGAATAATTCCAGAATCTGGATCCAGATCCGGATCAACGCCATTCTCGGGGAGGACCGAGCCACGGACAGAACCTTGCTTGTGTAAAAATTTCAAGTCGATTGGGTTACTAGTTTTTGAGTTATGCGCTCGGACAGACAAACAGACAAACAGACAGACAGACAGACAGACAAACGGACCCAATTGCAATACCCTCGCCTCCCCTTCGGCGGGGGTAAATATAATATATTAACTAAATAAAAGTAGGGCTGCATTTCAAAATAAGAGAAATGTGAAAACTGTGCATGTTCAAATAAAGTGCTTAATTCAGTAAAATAAAATGAGCAAATCTTCAATGCTCCTTTTACTGTTTCACATCTTGACTCAATAGTCTCAACCAACCAATTTTACGGATAATTTTTATATGGATCAAAAATAAAAGGCACGATATTTCGTTTTGATTGTGTTCATTGTGGACAATCATAATCTTGATGGCGTTTTGATTCTTAAAGGTAAAAATACACGTAAAATAAATATGGTGCCGCTACGTTGCGGATTTCACGTTGCTGGAACGTAACCACGATAAACCAAGGACGACTGTGTGTGTGTGTGTGTGCGCGCGCGTGTTAAAGGGTGTAGGGAATTTCCATATTAGATGGGATTGCATGCCGACAGAACAACAGGGACGCACCACATTTAGTTAAATTGACTATACTGATCACATCAAGTCTATCAGGGACACAGACTGATCCATAGGGGTTTCAGATTGGCTGGGGCAAAGCCCCCACCCTCAGGGGACGGACTGAAACGGATGTGTCAAAAGGAGGCGACATGAAGACACTCCTTGGTTCGGACCCTGGGACGTCCACGAGGAACCGAACCGAACCTCAGCGCTGATTCTCCTCGCCAACTTGTAACTGAATTGTTGTTTATATAAATGTCTAAGCTTTACCAACATTCTCTTCATTGATTAGAGAACCGGGGAGAGTTAGGGGAACGCATGGAACAGGTTTGAAACCGGTTCAACGCTGGATGGAAGGTTCACAGCTCGGTGACATTCACGGCTGAGCGAGCGATAAAGCGCTGATTCATACCTCGCCTAGCTTGTAGTCAGCTCCTAGAGTTTGTTCGTACTCGCTGCTGGTCGTAGCGCGCATGAGCGCCACCTTGCCGTGGTATTTCCTTGACGGCACGTAGTCGTCAGCGGCCTTCAGCTTGTAGTAGAAAGTAGTGGCAGCAAAGTGCAGCGACTCCCGGCTGATATTCTTGTGGTTGGAGACGATCATGTCCACCACGACGTTAACGCGAGCCTCCAGGTCCGACAAGGGGAGGAGAATCTCCAAAAGCTGCAGAAGAAGAAGAAGAAGGAGAGAATAAAGAGCAAGGACCGTGACGTCGCTCGGTACGGCACAACCGGGCCTGGCGACCGGGTATCTGCCCGCGGGGCTCAGCCGGGCTCGGCCCGAGAGGTTGACCTCAGGTGGACCCGCCATCCGACTGTCCCAGCCTACGGACAGTTCTCCGACCGTCTGTTCAACGCTCACGTGACGGTGAGACTTGAAAGGGGGGGGGGGGTGCTTAGGATGAACGGCCTCTCCGATCGGAACGCCAGCGGTGTTCTGCTGTTGGACTTCTGTGCTACTCAGGGCGCCGTGCTGATACACGCGTGGGAACGTTGGATCCAGAAGCGGCTCTACCTTGTTGTACTCGATACTCGTGAACTGCTGGATGAAGGCGCACAGGGCTACAGCCTCAGCCTCACACTCCTGGCCTGGTGTCAGCTTGGACCGGTAGGTCTGGAACCCAAACACAACGATTCAGTAAACCTTCATCTGTCAATCATGTCAGTCGCATTCCATTTTTGCTCGTCATATTTTTGGAATCATGTTTTTTGATCCAATCCTGAGACTAAACGTGTATAGTCTGGTAATAACGGCTTATTCTGTATGAACGGCGTTCCCAGACACAACGACCATGTGACGACCATCGTGCTGCTGCGTGTGTGGCCTCTTACCTGTGTGTGTGGCCTCTTACCTGTGTGTGTGCGTTCCCAGACACAACGACCATGCGACGACCATCGTGCTGCTGCGTGTGTGGCCTCTTACCTGTGTGTGTGGCCTCTTACCTGTGTGTGTGGCCTCTTACCTGTGTGTGTGCGTTCCCAGACACAACGACCATGCGACGACCATCGTGCTGCTGCGTGTGTGGCCTCTTACCTGTGTGTGTGGCCTCTTACCTGTGTGTGTGCGTTCCCAGACACAACGACCATGCGACGACCATCGTGCTGCTGCGTGTGTGGCCTCTTACCTGTGTGTGTGGCCTCTTACCTGTGTGTGTGGCCTCTTACCTGTGTGTGTGCGTTCCCAGACACAACGACCATGCGACGACCATCGTGCTGCTGCGTGTGTGGCCTCTTACCTGTGTGTGTGGCCTCTTACCTGTGTGTGTGCGTTCCCAGACACAACGACCATGTGACGACCATCGTGCTGCTGCGTGTGTGGCCTCTTACCTGTGTGTGTGCGTTCCCAGACACAACGACCATGTGACGACCATCGTGCTGCTGCGTGTGTGGCCTCTTACCTGTGTGTGTGCTGCCACATAGGAATGAGAGCCATCCAGCAGGAAGAGGAACTCCACAGGCCAGTTCTGGGTCTGAAGCTGAGAACACATCTCAAACGCGACGCAGGCACCAAAGGAGTATCCAGAGACGCGATACGGCCCTTCGGGCTGGACCCGCCTGATGCGAGAGACGTAATAGGCAGCCAGAGACGGGATGCTGTCCAGCGGAGCAGCTGCGGGACAGGGTACTGAAATTAGTCTTAAGTGGACAGTGGGCATTTGATATGCAGTACATGTACTATATACCAGTACATAGAAATGTACAGAAAACACATGAACTAAAACAGTAATCCCTAATCCTAATCTACAGACGTCATTCTGCTGATGGCATCGAGCGCATGCCCGTCTGTCCTGGAAGAGGGATTCCTTTCTTTGACTTTCTTCCTGAGGTTTCTTTTTTATTCCCCACATGTGCACACGGGACCCCCCCCCCCTTTTTAGGGGGGGGGGGGGGGGGGTCATATATAGCCCTCTCAGGCAAATGTACTTTATGATTTTGGGCGAAACAAAAAAAGATGATTGCTATATATGAAAAAGAAACATGTAATGTTTTATCCCATCAACCTCATTGATTCTCTTAAATCTATGCTGACAGTGAATTTATTGCTGGCAGCATCACACCTGAGTAAAGGAATACTCCAAAAATACCCGTTTTGGAGTACAGTAGTCTCTCGATATAATGCGGTTCATCTTCCACGACTTCGCTGCTTCGCCGAGTTCTAATGCAATTTTTCAGATTTTATTTTTGCACTTGAACGCACCTTGAAACGGCGCAAGGACGAAGGGGCGCGGTCGGAGGAACTGTGAAATGCACGCGAGTTGCTATTAATCATTTCTCATGTGTTCAACCTCGTAGGTTGATCATTAAAATTAAATTCGTTATTTCTAGAAGCTATCATATTTATTTGTTACGCGTTTCTTTTATAGCGCTCTTATTCTCTGTGTAAAAAGAGGCTTTTATTTTGTAGGAGCATAAACGTCACGTCCCTTTTGGGTTTTGTTTCTTCCTGTTGATACATGTAGCCGCTGCCGTTCCGCTGTGCTAAGCTATCCAATAAAGCAGCATGAGAGGCTAAAGACAGCACGAGTAGAATATTTGTTCTTCTGCACTCCAAGCGGCTCTTTCCTCGACCTGCACGCCTTAACATTATTAACAGGAAAACGTTTACTGTACGTACTATATATTTATATTTCTCAAACAAATGTTTAGTTCTGAAAAGGTTTTGATCTTTGGTTTCATTCTATAATACTGAAACAATCTATTTAGATTAATGCCTGACTGTTAAACGTGTATAAAGTGTGTGGTGAGGGGTTTTACAGCCTTAAAACATTTATGTACATGTATAATAATTAAAAAAAATAAAGATTACTACATTGCGGATTTCACTTATTGCGGGTTGTTTTTGGAACGTAACCCCCGCGGAAAATGAGGGACTACTGTACTCCAGTAAACAGGCCTGGGTATCACCTCGACGATATACTTGTCCATGCATGCATCTGGTCGTTTCCATGGGAACGCCGGGGTCCTTGGGTTGCTTACATTTGGACTGACAGTTCACACAGCCTAACAGCGTTTTTGGAATCAGGGTTGATCGTTTCCTCGCTCTGGTGAGTGTGTGAACACACATACCTTCCGTGCACTGAAGCCCAAAGCAAGGCACGCTCAGCTTGGACGAGAGCGTCCTGAAGGCAGCGACGGAGCCCTCGATGGGATGGACCAGGAACAGCGGCCTCTCCTGGCTCTGAACATTGTTCAGTGGCGTCACTGTGGGGTCACTGGGGTTCACTAACAGCTGGGCCGGATCAGACGCCATCGAAGAGCGAGTGTTATCCTTGGTGGTGATGATAGAATCTGGACAGTTGGAAGAAGGAAGAACAAAAAACCTTTTTGGGTTCTGTATAAAACAATAAACACACAGAGCTGGATTTACTGGCACTGCCGAGTATTTTTAAGTACAATAAATACTAATACCATCTGCTCTGCTTGGCTTGCTGCTGGCGAGCTCCCCGAGCTTCTTGATGGTGAGCTGGCGGATCTCCCTCATGGCCATGACGATGTCGTAGTCACGCTCCAGAGTCTGGCGGACCTCCACCCCCATTAAAGAGTCCAGGCCCAGGTCAGCCAACGATGCATCCACATTAAGGCTGCTCACGTCCTGTGCACCTGAGGGGGGGAGGGGGGCAGACTGACAGTTATGGAAAGCGGAACAAATCACACGCATCAGACACAAGAGACTGAATCCACATTGGGAGATGAGGAGGCTGCATGTGGTCCCTTTTAAAGTTGTGGTCAGGTCACCTGTAGCAGGGTCAGTCTGAAAGGTTAACACAGGTGTGAAGCTGATTCCCACAGCACTAACGTGAGCGTGTTAAATCCACAGCACTAATGTGAGCGTGTTAAATCTACAGCACTAACGTGAGCGTGTTAAATCTACAGCACTAACGTGAGCGTGTTAAATCTACAGCACTAACGTGAGCGTGTTAAATCTACAGCACTAATGTGAGCGTGTTAAATCTACAGCACTAATGTGAGTGTGTTAAATCTACAGCACTAATGTGAGCGTGTTAAATCTACAGCACTAATGTGAGCGTGTTAAATCTACAGCACTAACGTGAGCGTGTTAAATCCACAGCACTGTGAGCGTGTTAAATCTACAGCACTAACGTCAGCGTGTTAAATCTACAGCACTAACGTGAGCGTGTTAAATCTACAGCACTAATGTGAGCGTGTTAAATCTACAGCACTAACGTGAGCGTGTTAAATCCACAGCACTAATGTGAGCGTGTTAAATCCACAGCACTAATGTGAGCGTGTTAAATCCACAGCACTAATGTGAGCGTGTTAAATCTACAGCACTAATGTGAGCGTGTTAAATCTACAGCACTAATGTGAGCGTGTTAAATCCACAGCACTAACGTGAGCGTGTTAAATCCACAGCACTAACGTGAGCGTGTTAAATCTACAGCACTAACGTGAGCGTGTTAAATCTACAGCACTAACGTGAGCGTGTTAAATCTACAGCACTAACGTGAGCGTGTTAAATCTACAGCACTAATGTGAGCGTGTTAAATCCACAGCACTAATGTGAGCGTGTTAAATCTACAGCACTAACGTGAGCGTGTTAAATCTACAGCACTAATGTGAGCGTGTTAAATCTACAGCACTAACGTGAGCGTGTTAAATCTACAGCACTAACGTGAGCGTGTTAAATCTACAGCACTAACGTGAGCGTGTTAAATCTACAGCGCTAACGTGAGCGTGTTAAATCTACAGCACTAACGTGAGCGTGTTAAATCCACAGCACTAACGTGAGCGTGTTAAATCCACAGCACTAACGTGAGCGTGTTAAATCCGCAGCACTAATGTGAGCGTGTTAAATCCGCAGCACTAACGTGAGCGTGTTAAATCCACAGCACTAACGTGAGCGTGTTAAATCCGCAGCACTAACGTGAGCGTGTTAAATCCACAGCACTAACGTGAGCGTGTTAAATCCACAGCACTAACGTGAGCGTGTTAAATCCACAGCACTAACGTGAGCGTGTTAAATCTACAGCACTAACGTGAGCGTGTTAAATCTACAGCACTAACGTGAGCGTGTTAAATCTACAGCACTAACGTGAGCGTGTTAAATCTACAGCACTAACGTGAGCGTGTTAAATCTACAGCACTAACGTGAGCGTGTTAAATCTACAGCACTAACGTGAGCGTGTTAAATCTACAGCAATAACGTGAGCGTGTTAAATCTACAGCACTAACGTGAGCGTGTTAAATCTACAGCACTAACGTGAGCGTGTTAAATCTACAGCACTAACGTGAGCGTGTTAAATCTACAGCACTAATGTGAGCGTGTTAAATCTACAGCACTAATGTGAGTGTGTTAAATCTACAGCACTAATGTGAGCGTGTTAAATCTACAGCACTAATGTGAGCGTGTTAAATCTACAGCACTAATGTGAGCGTGTTAAATCTACAGCACTAACGTGAGCGTGTTAAATCTACAGCACTAACGTCAGCGTGTTAAATCTACAGCACTAACGTGAGCGTGTTAAATCTACAGCACTAACGTGAGCGTGTTAAATCCACAGCACTAATGTGAGCGTGTTAAATCCACAGCACTAATGTGAGCGTGTTAAATCCACAGCACTAATGTGAGCGTGTTAAATCTACAGCACTAATGTGAGCGTGTTAAATCTACAGCACTAATGTGAGCGTGTTAAATCCACAGCACTAACGTGAGCGTGTTAAATCCACAGCACTAACGTGAGCGTGTTAAATCTACAGCACTAACGTGAGCGTGTTAAATCTACAGCACTAATGTGAGCGTGTTAAATCTACAGCACTAATGTGAGCGTGTTAAATCTACAGCACTAACGTGAGCGTGTTAAATCTACAGCACTAATGTGAGCGTGTTAAATCTACAGCACTAATGTGAGCGTGTTAAATCTACAGCACTAATGTGAGCGTGTTAAATCCACAGCACTAATGTGAGCGTGTTAAATCTACAGCACTAACGTGAGCGTGTTAAATCTACAGCACTAACGTGAGCGTGTTAAATCTACAGCACTAACGTGAGCGTGTTAAATCTACAGCACTAATGTGAGCGTGTTAAATCTACAGCACTAACGTGAGCGTGTTAAATCTACAGCACTAACGTGAGCGTGTTAAATCTACAGCACTAATGTGAGCGTGTTAAATCTACAGCACTAACGTGAGCGTGTTAAATCTACAGCACTAACGTGAGCGTGTTAAATCTACAGCACTAACGTGAGCGTGTTAAATCTACAGCACTAACGTGAGCGTGTTAAATCTACAGCACTAATGTGAGCGTGTTAAATCTACAGCACTAATGTGAGCGTGTTAAATCTACAGCACTAACGTGAGCGTGTTAAATCTACAGCACTAACGTGAGCGTGTTAAATCTACAGCACTAATGTGAGCGTGTTAAATCCACAGCACTAATGTGAGCGTGTTAAATCTACAGCACTAACGTGAGCGTGTTAAATCTACAGCACTAACGTGAGCGTGTTAAATCTACAGCACTAACGTGAGCGTGTTAAATCTACAGCACTAACGTGAGCGTGTTAAATCTACAGCACTAACGTGAGCGTGTTAAATCTACAGCACTAACGTGAGCGTGTTAAATCTACAGCACTAATGTGAGCGTGTTAAATCCACAGCACTAATGTGAGCGTGTTAAATCTACAGCACTAACGTGAGCGTGTTAAATCTACAGCACTAATGTGAGCGTGTTAAATCTACAGCACTAACGTGAGCGTGTTAAATCTACAGCACTAACGTGAGCGTGTTAAATCTACAGCACTAATGTGAGCGTGTTAAATCTACAGCACTAATGTGAGCGTGTTAAATCTACAGCACTAACGTGAGCGTGTTAAATCTACAGCACTAATGTGAGCGTGTTAAATCTACAGCGCTAACGTGAGCGTGTTAAATCTACAGCACTAACGTGAGCGTGTTAAATCCACAGCACTAACGTGAGCGTGTTAAATCCACAGCACTAACGTGAGCGTGTTAAATCCGCAGCACTAATGTGAGCGTGTTAAATCCGCAGCACTAACGTGAGCGTGTTAAATCCACAGCACTAACGTGAGCGTGTTAAATCTGCAGCACTAACGTGAGCGTGTTAAATCCACAGCACTAACGTGAGCGTGTTAAATCCACAGCACTAACGTGAGCGTGTTAAATCTACAGCACTAATGTGAGCGTGTTAAATCTACAGCACTAACGTGAGCGTGTTAAATCTGCAGCACTAACGTGAGCGTGTTAAATCCACAGCACTAACGTGAGCGTGTTAAATCCACAGCACTAACGTGAGCGTGTTAAATCTACAGCACTAACGTGAGCGTGTTAAATCTACAGCACTAACGTGAGCGTGTTAAATCTACAGCACTAACGTGAGCGTGTTAAATCTACAGCACTAACGTGAGCGTGTTAAATCTACAGCACTAATGTGAGCGTGTTAAATCTACAGCACTAACGTGAGCGTGTTAAATCTACAGCAATAATGTGAGCGTGTTAAATCTACAGCACTAACGTGAGCGTGTTAAATCTACAGCACTAACGTGAGCGTGTTAAATCTACAGCACTAACGTGAGCGTGTTAAATCTACAGCACTAATGTGAGCGTGTTAAATCTACAGCACTAATGTGAGTGTGTTAAATCTACAGCACTAATGTGAGCGTGTTAAATCTACAGCACTAATGTGAGCGTGTTAAATCTACAGCACTAACGTGAGCGTGTTAAATCCACAGCACTGTGAGCGTGTTAAATCTACAGCACTAACGTGAGCGTGTTAAATCTACAGCACTAACGTGAGCGTGTTAAATCCACAGCACTAATGTGAGCGTGTTAAATCCACAGCACTAATGTGAGCGTGTTAAATCCACAGCACTAATGTGAGCGTGTTAAATCTACAGCACTAATGTGAGCGTGTTAAATCTACAGCACTAATGTGAGCGTGTTAAATCCACAGCACTAACGTGAGCGTGTTAAATCCACAGCACTAACGTGAGCGTGTTAAATCTACAGCACTAACGTGAGCGTGTTAAATCTACAGCACTAATGTGAGCGTGTTAAATCTACAGCACTAATGTGAGCGTGTTAAATCTACAGCACTAACGTGAGCGTGTTAAATCTACAGCACTAATGTGAGCGTGTTAAATCTACAGCACTAATGTGAGCGTGTTAAATCTACAGCACTAATGTGAGCGTGTTAAATCCACAGCACTAATGTGAGCGTGTTAAATCTACAGCACTAACGTGAGCGTGTTAAATCTACAGCACTAACGTGAGCGTGTTAAATCTACAGCACTAACGTGAGCGTGTTAAATCTACAGCACTAATGTGAGCGTGTTAAATCTACAGCACTAACGTGAGCGTGTTAAATCTACAGCACTAACGTGAGCGTGTTAAATCTACAGCACTAATGTGAGCGTGTTAAATCTACAGCACTAACGTGAGCGTGTTAAATCTACAGCACTAATGTGAGCGTGTTAAATCTACAGCACTAACGTGAGCGTGTTAAATCTACAGCACTAACGTGAGCGTGTTAAATCTACAGCACTAACGTGAGCGTGTTAAATCTACAGCACTAACGTGAGCGTGTTAAATCTACAGCACTAATGTGAGCGTGTTAAATCTACAGCACTAATGTGAGCGTGTTAAATCTACAGCACTAACGTGAGCGTGTTAAATCTACAGCACTAACGTGAGCGTGTTAAATCTACAGCACTAACGTGAGCGTGTTAAATCTACAGCACTAACGTGAGCGTGTTAAATCTACAGCACTAATGTGAGCGTGTTAAATCTACAGCACTAACGTGAGCGTGTTAAATCTACAGCACTAACGTGAGCGTGTTAAACCTACAGCACTAATGTGAGCGTGTTAAATCCACAGCACTAACGTGAGCGTGTTAAATCTGCAGCACTAACGTGAGCGTGTTAAATCTACAGCACTAACGTGAGCGTGTTAAATCTACAGCACTAATGTGAGCGTGTTAAATCCACAGCACTAACGTGAGCGTGTTAAATCTGCAGCAATAACGTGAGCGTGTTAAATCTACAGCACTAACGTGAGCGTGTTAAATCTACAGCACTAATGTGAGCGTGTTAAATCTACAGCACTAACGTGAGCGTGTTAAATCTACAGCACTAATGTGAGCGTGTTAAATCTACAGCACTAATGTGAGCGTGTTAAATCTACAGCACTAACGTGAGCGTGTTAAATCTACAGCACTAACGTGAGCGTGTTAAATCTACAGCACTAACGTGAGCGTGTTAAATCTACAGCACTAACGTGAGCGTGTTAAATCTACAGCACTAATGTGAGCGTGTTAAATCTACAGCACTAATGTGAGCGTGTTAAATCTACAGCACTAACGTGAGCGTGTTAAACCTACAGCACTAATGTGAGCGTGTTAAATCTACAGCACTAACGTGAGCGTGTTAAATCTACAGCACTAACGTGAGCGTGTTAAATCTGCAGCACTAACGTGAGCGTGTTAAATCTACAGCACTGATGTGAGCGTGTTAAATCCACAGCACTAATGTGAGCGTGTTAAATCTGCAGCACTAACGTGAGCGTGTTAAATCTACAGCACTAACGTGAGCGTGTTAAATCTACAGCACTAACGTGAGCGTGTTAAATCTACAGCACTAACGTGAGCGTGTTAAATCTACAGCACTAACGTGAGCGTGTTAAATCTGCAGCACTAATGTGAGCGTGTTAAATCTACAGCACTAACTTGGGTTACATTTTGCCTGCTAGCATGTGAGCTACTGTCCCACAGCATTCCATTCCAAACCTACGATTATCTCTAGCAGACACTGGTTTCCAGTCACCTCAGCCGCCCTGCCCACCCGACCTCTGACCCGGATGGTCCCAGGAATTTCCCGTCCGGTTGGTCTTACCCAGAATGCGAGCGACAGCATCCACGAGGTTTCGCTGGCTTCCCTCTTTGTTGGTCACCACCGTCCTCTCTGCCTGGACAAAGCTCGACATCACTGGCTGCTGCTGGCACAGGAAGAGGTCCAGCACCTCCAAGCAAGATGCCAGTCGCTGCGGTAGGGTTCCGCCAACCACCGTGCTGTTGCTGCCCAGGGTCTCCAGGACCACCCCCACATCACCAATGGCTCCCCACTGCACCGCCAGGCCGGCTAGGCCATCATGATGCCGCTTCTCACACACGCGTTCCATGGCAGAGTTGGCATAACCATAGTTACTTTGGCCAGCATTCCCGCGGCCGCAGCTGACTGAGGAGAAGGACACAAAGTACCTGAGGTCTGGACAGAACTTCCTGGACACCCTGGAGAGACAATGGAAGGGAGGGGTCAGAATGGAGAGACCAAATAGCAGTCCTTACAACTGATTGACTTCATCATGTGTCTTACTTGTCCAGGTTGATGGTACCATCATATTTAGGTCTGCAAACATCAAGGAAGAGCTGGGGAGTTAGATTCTCCAACATCCCATCTTTCAAAACCTGATAAGGCAAACTCAGTTAAAATCAAAAGAACCACCAGAAGGTTCCACACATCAGCAAAGCTCCAGCTCATGGTGTTCAGAAAAGACAATCCCCTAAAAACACAAATGTATATTTTGTTCACCACATGCTTGTGTCAGGAAACGTGCTGGCGACGTGCCCTTCAGCAACGCTGGAGAATTGATCCAGAGGTTTAGCTGGTTTCTCGTGCCTCAACAGATAAAACAACTGCTGCATGTGATTTGACATTCATGCAGAGAGAACCTTCCCTGTGCTGCATTTAGCTTGTTAAAGACCCCTTCAAAGAAGGGATTCCTTCTATGCTCCCGCGTCTCAACAGCAGCAAGGCTGCACTAACTTGCATCTCGTTAATAGTGATGTGGACTCACTACGGTCTCTATAAACACAGCTCATTGGCACAGCCCTCAAACCTGCTGCGTAAAGCAGATACCACAACAACATCATACGTTGGAATAGTATTTGTCCTGGCAAGACAGCCTTCAAACAACAGGCACGACTAGTTTCAATGCCAGAGCCCCCCCGCCATTATTCTGATAGAGAATAAAACGACCCTCGGTCTCTGTCCAGCTGACTCGTTACGTTTTAGGTCTATTGGCTTGAGGTTTGACAAAGCTCGACGGAGACGCCATAGCGTCTGGGTGGCGGAAGGAGCTAGAAGAGACCCTCCTCCTGAGAAGCTGCATGGAACGGCTGGCCAGCCATGAACACGATGATAATCCAAGGTTTCTCTCTGACACCGTAGCTAGGCTAACACAAAGCTAGAGCAGCATATTACTCATCTCTATTAGAAGAGAACAAATCTAATCCAAGGTTTCTCTTTGACACCGTAGCTAGGCTAACACAAAGCTAGAGCAGCATATTACTCATCTCTATTAGAAGAGAACAAATCTAATCCAAGGTTTCTCTTTGACACCGTAGCTAGGCTAACACAAAGCTAGAGCAGCAAATTACTCATCTCTAATAGAAGAGAACAAATCTAATCCAAGGTTTCTCTCTGACACCGTAGCTAGGCTAACACAAAGCTAGAGCAGCATATTACTCATCTCTAATAGAAGAGAACAAATCTAATCCAAGGTTTCTCTTTGACACCGTAGCTAGGCTAACACAAAGCTAGAGCAGCATATTACTCATCTAATAGAAGAGAACAAATCTAATCCAAGGTTTCTCTCTGACACCGTAGCTAGGCTAACACAAAGCTAGAGCAGCATATTACTCATCTAATAGAGGAGAACAAATCTAATCCAAGGTTTCTCTTTGATACCGTAGCTAGGCTAACACAAAGCTAGAGCAGCATATTACTCATCTAATAGAAGAGAACAAATCTAATCCAAGGTTTCTCTTTGACACCATAGCTAGGCTAACACAAAGCTAGAGCAGCATATTACTCATCTCTAATAGAAGAGAACAAATCTAATCCAAGGTTTCTCTTTGATACCGTAGCTAGGCTAACACAAAGCTAGAGCAGCATATTACTCATCTAATAGAAGAGAACAAATCTAATCCAAGGTTTCTCTTTGACACCATAGCTAGGCTAACACAAAGCTAGAGCAGCATATTACTCATCTAATAGAAGAGAACAAATCTAATCCAAGGTTTCTCTCTGATACCGTAGCTAGGCTAACACAAAGCTAGAGCAGCATATTACTCATCTCTATTAGAAGAGAACAAATCTAATCCAAGGTTTCTCTTTGACACCGTAGCTAGGCTAACACAAAGCTCCAGCTCTGTTGACCCTTCTGTTCCGACAGGTCTCAGTAGTGAAGATTTCATGAACTTCTTCAGTACCAAACTCAAATCCATCAGTGACGTCATTCATCAGCATCTGCCTTCGTGTGGCATTGACCCCTCCCTGAGTGATGGAAGTAGAGATATGACTGTTTGGCTGTTGCCTCATCTAAACCGTGCAATTGTCTCCTAGACCCGGTCCCAACTAAGCTACTTAAAGAAGTCTTCCCCTCAATTGGTATTGCTTTGCTAAATATAATTAATCTATCTTTACTCACAGGCTATGTACCCGAGTCTTTTGAAACAGCAGTCATTAAACCGCTTCTCAAAAAACCAACATTAGATGCTGATGTCTCGGCTAACTATCGGCCAATTTCAAACCTTCCATTCCTGTCAAAGCTTTTAGAAAAAGCAGTTTCCAGTCAGCTGTGTGAATTCTTACAAGACAATCAGTTATTTGAGGTTTTCCAGTCGGGTTTCAGAGCTCATCATAGCACAGAGACAGCATTAGTTAAAGTCACCAATGACCTTTAATAGCGTCTGATAATGGACTTGTCTCCGTGCTTATTTTATTAGATCTCAGTGCAGCCTTTGACACAATAGATCATCAGATTCTGTTACAGAGGCTGGATCAATCTGTTGGTGTTAGAGGATCTGCATTGAACTGGTTTAGTTCATGTTTACCCTCGCCGAAGGGGAGGCGAGGCTATTGCAATTGGGTCCTTTGTCTGTTTGTCTGTCTGTTTGTCTGCTTGTTTGTTTGTCAAGAATCTGGGGGTAATCTTTGATCAGGACCTGTCCTTTCAGTCCCAGATAAAGCACGTTTCAAGGACTGCGTTCTTTCACCTTCGGAATATTTCAAAAGTCAGGCACCTACTAACTCGAAAAGATGCAGAACAAATAGTCCATGCTTTTGTGACTTCCAGACTGGACTACTGCAACTCCTTACTGTCCGGCTGCCCAAAAAAGTCTATTAAACATCTCCAGCTAATCCAGAATGCAGCAGCTTGTGTTTTGACGGGAACCAGACTGAGAGAACACATTTCCCCTGTTCTGGCGTCTCTGCATTGGCTTCCTGTTAGGGAACGGATTGACTATAAAATCCTTCTACTCACTTTTAAAGCCCTCACCAGCCAGGCCCCTCCTTACCTTACAGAGATGATTATCCCGTATTGCCCCACTAGAACCCTGCGGTCCCAAAACGCTGGCCTGCTCGTGGTTCCAAACATTTCCAAGATCAGACAGGGGGGCGGAGCTTTCAGTTATCAAGCTCCTTTATTGTGGAATCAGCTCCCTGATTGGTTCCTGAGACAGACACCATCTCTATGTTCAAGAGTAGACTAAAGACTTTCCTTTTTAACAAAGCTTATAGTTAATAAATAGAACAAGAGACAATCAGAGACTGCAGACCCCGCCTCCAATAGACTATTGGATCTTGTGAGACAGTAAACAGGGCTTCCGGATCAGAGGGGCCAAACCTGCTCTAGCTTGCTGCTCCGGAACGGGAAAAGATACAACTACAACTGTAACATATATGAAACTAGAATGAACTATGAGTGTGCACACATAATTTGAAGTCTCTAGCTCCAAAATTGAGGTCAGGATGGACTCCTAAAAAATGCTGATTTTAGAACGAAAATTAGCTCTCAGATCCGGATTGTGATCCGGATCCGGCCAAAATTAGTCCTGGTCATAGACCTTTAGGGAGTACTTATGTGTGATTTTTTTCAGATCCATACCGCCATGCGTTTTGAAGAAATTAAGAAAAATGTCAAAAAAGTGCCCTATCTCGCAATGTTAAAGAACCCTTTAAAACATTCTAGAATCTGGATCCAGATCCAGATTAACGCCATTCTCGGGGAGGACCGAGCCACGGACAGAACATTGCTTGTGTAAAAATTTCAAGTCGATTGGGTTACTAGTTTTTGAGTTATGCGCGCGGACAGACAGACAGACCCAATTGCAATACCCTCGCCTCCCCTTCGGCGAGGGTAATAATCAATATGCTGTCATTAGGCAGCACTGGTGGCTTAACATCATGACACACTGAGCTCCTCCCCCTTTATCTGATTATTCATGTTATAAATATATGTGAGTAATCTCTCTCTCTCTTCCTGTAGTCTTGTGCTCTCTCTCCCTCTGTTTGTCCCTCTTTCTCTTTCAGGTCCTTCTGTCTGTGGTGCTGCAGAACCTGGACCTGTGTCCCTCACCGCTGATGTCCATATCGCTAGCATTAGCATTTATAGCTTTATATCGCTAGCATTAGCATTTATAGCTTTATACATCTTGTTTTTGTCTGCTCCTGCTCTGTCTCGCTATCGCTTCCCATCCATCTCCTTGTTTTTGTCTCTCTCTCTCTCTCTCTCTCTCTCTCAACCCAGCCGGTCAGACAGATGTCCGTCCACCATGAGCCTAGGTTCTGTCCAAGGTTTCTGCCTGTTAAAGGGAAGTTTTTCCTTGCCTTCGTCTCCAAAGTTCTCGCTCTTGTGGGTCAAGTTGGGTTCTGTCTTTCCCTGCTAATCCTGTAAAGACGACTTCCTGTTGTGATCTGGCGCTCTAGAAATAAAACTGAATTGAATTGAATTGATGAGTAGTAGTGATGCAAGCTGCCTTCTGGGGGACCTTCACCCACCCCCCATTTACCATTCACGATACCCGTAACAACATATTGGTAGCTCTATTTCTAACACTGGAAGGTTTTGCACATTTGAATTTGAAAACGTTTTCTATGTTTATGGGCTGTTCATGGGGCTTTTCCATCCAGGAGCAAATGACCCTGCAGTTAAAACACTGCCAGGGAACCGTTTCTGTTTCCTTCTGCCGACGCACAAACATGGGCTGCAGAGGACTTAAAACGTCATTAGAGAAATGATCCCAGTTTGTTGTATCTGGTTTAAAATGAACTAAATGTAAGGTGAGGGTAGTGATGATGAGGGGGTTGTGTGTTACCATGGCGAGATGGAAGATGCCACCCACTGGACCCAGTGCACAGGCCTCAGCTATAAGCCGTTGGGTTCCATCCAGCGTGCCGACGTCATTGGTCGACACGAGCACCTCCGTATCTCGACTCTGCCATTCATGCAGCCTCTTCGCCTGGTAGCCTACAAAGCATATGAAACCAAGCTTAAGTGCTCCAAGTCCTTACAGTCACACAGTAGCATGTATTACAGTACAAGTACAGTCACACAGTAGCATGCATTACAGTACAAGTACAGTCACACAGTAGCGTGCATTACAGTCCAAGTACAGTCACACAGTAGCGTGTATTACAGTACAAGTACAGTCACACAGTAGCATGCATTACAGTACGAGTACAGTCACACAGTAGCGTGCATTACAGTCCAAGTACAGTCACACAGTAGCGTGTATTACAGTACAAGTACAGTCACACAGTAGCATGCATTACAGTACGAGTACAGTCACACAGTAGCGTGCATTACAGTACGAGTACAGTCACACAGTAGCGTGTATTACAGTACAAGTACAGTCACACAGTAGCGTGTATTACAGTACAAGTACAGTCACACAGTAGCATGTATTACAGTACAAGTACAGTCACACAGTAGCGTGCATTACAGTACGAGTACAGTCACACAGTAGCACGCATTACAGTACAAGTACAGTCACACAGTAGCGTGTATTACAGTACAAGTACAGTCACACAGTAGCACGCATTACAGTACAAGTACAGTCACACAGTAGCGTGTATTACAGTACAAGTACAGTCACACAGTAGCGTGCATTACAGTACGAGTACAGTCACACAGTAGCGTGTATTACAGTACAAGTACAGTCACACAGTAGCGTGCATTACAGTACAAGTACAGTCACACAGTAGCATGCATTACAGTACAAGTACAGTCACACAGTAGCATGCATTACAGTACGAGTACAGTCACACAGTAGCGTGTATTACAGTACAAGTACAGTCACACAGTAGCATGATTACAGTACAAGTACAGTCACACAGTAGCATGATTACAGTACCAGTACAGTCACACAGTAGCATGTATTACAGTACAAGTACAGTCACACAGTAGCGTGTATTACAGTACAAGTACAGTCACACAGTAGCATGCATTACAGTACAAGTAGTCACACAGTAGCGTGCATTACAGTACAAGTACAGTCACACAGTAGCATGCATTACAGTACAAGTACAGTCACACAGTAGCGTGTATTACAGTACAAGTACAGTCACACAGTAGCATGCATTACAGTACGAGTACAGTCACACAGTAGCGTGTATTACAGTACAAGTACAGTCACACAGTAGCATGATTACAGTACAAGTACAGTCACACAGTAGCATGATTACAGTACAAGTACAGTCACACAGTAGCATGTATTACAGTACGAGTACAGTCACACAGTAGCGTGTATTACAGTACAAGTACAGTCACACAGTAGCGTGTATTACAGTACAAGTACAGTCACACAGTAGCGTGTATTACAGTACAAGTACAGTCACACAGTAGCGTGTATTACAGTACAAGTACAGTCACACAGTAGCATGTATTACAGTACAAGTACAGTCAAACAGTAGCATGCATTACAGTACAAGTACAGTCACACAGTAGCGTGTATTACAGTACAAGTACAGTCACACAGTAGCATGCATTACAGTACGAGTACAGTCACACAGTAGCATGTATTACAGTACGAGTACAGTCACACAGTAGCATGTATTACAGTACAAGTACAGTCACACAGTAGCATGTATTACAGTACAAGTACAGTCACACAGTAGCATGTATTACAGTACAAGTACAGTCAAACAGTAGCATGCATTACAGTACAAGTACAGTCACACAGTAGCATGCATTACAGTACAAGTACAGTCACACAGTAGCATGCATCACAGTACAAATACAGTCACACAGTAGCATGCATTACAGTACAAGTACAGTCACACAGTAGCGTGCATTACAGTACAAGTACAGTCACACAGTGGCGTGTATTACAGTACAAGTACAGTCAAACAGTAGCATGTATTACAGTACAAATACAGTCACACAGTAGCATGTATTACAGTACAAGTACAGTCACACAGTAGCGTGTATTACAGTACAAGTACAGTCACACAGTAGCATGCATTACAGTACGAGTACAGTCACACAGTAGCGTGTATTACAGTACAAGTACAGTCACACAGTAGCATGCATTACAGTACAAGTACAGTCACACAGTAGCATGCATTACAGTACAAGTACAGTCACACAGTAGCATGCATTACAGTACAAGTAGTCACACAGTAGCGTGTATTACAGTACAAGTACAGTCAAACAGTAGCATGTATTACAGTACAAATACAGTCACACAGTAGCATGTATTACAGTACAAGTACAGTCACACAGTAGTGTGTATTACAGTACAAGTACAGTCACACAGTAGCATGCATTACAGTACGAGTACAGTCACACAGTAGCGTGTATTACAGTACAAGTACAGTCACACAGTAGCGTGTATTACAGTACAAGTACAGTCACACAGTAGCATGCATTACAGTACAAGTACAGTCACACAGTAGCATGTATTACAGTACAAGTACAGTCAAACAGTAGCATGCATTACAGTACAAGTACAGTCACACAGTAGCATGCATTACAGTACAAGTACAGTCAAACAGTAGCATGCATTACAGTACAAGTACAGTCACACAGTAGCATGCATTACAGTACAAGTACAGGCAAACATCCTGTCTAAGAGGAGCATTTCTAAAAAGTCCTTGCGGTCTTGTTTCCGTTGAAAGTCCTTCGTACATAAATCATCGACATTTAACAATACCAATAAAACTAATATTAAATTACTCAATAGTTGCAAAATAACAATAAATTAAAAAGACACTTAATATGTACAACGTAGGTGGACAAAAAGGGGGGGGGGGGGGGGGGTTCATCCGGAGAGAGTCGTGATGACTATCTCCGTTTCTGTCCCCCTAAAAGGTGTATTTTTAGGGCCGTTTTGAAGGAGGCCAAAGAGGTGCATGTTTTGAGGTTAGGAGTCAAACAGTTCCACCCTTGGGGGGCAGTATTATAAAAAGATGATTTACCCATGTTAGTCCTATAGGAGGGGGTAATCAGGTTGTTGTTTGAGCTCCCTCTAGTGTTGTGGCTGTGGGTGTCACTAAATCTGTGGAGGTGTTTATTCAGGTATGCAGGGATTGAGGGGACTGAGGGCAGAGCTGCATTGACTATTTTAAATGCCGATCCCATTTTGAGTTGTTTAACCCTGTCTTCTATTATGGAATCTGTAGTTTGTATGTCAACAGTGCCTCATATCAGCCGGCCATTAATAACAATAATAATAGATCAATATAAAATGACCTCGCAGGCTGTATATCACTGTACACCGGGCCAGACGTGTCCCGCGGGCCTCGTATCACCTCTCAATGCGAATGAGCATAAGAGAAGAGGAACCTTTACAGTTACTGTGCGTTACCATTCCTGATGCCCGATCTGGACGTCAGCACCAGTTTTCGTGCTCCTCGCTCCGTCAGCCACTGAGCCAGCTCCAGACCAAAGCCTCCGAGTCCACCAGTGATGATGTAGGAGTGGGAAGGAAGGCACAGGGTGCGACTGATAGCTGGCAAAGACAACGGGGAGCTTGCGTGGTTCTCTTCAGAACGGACCTGAGGAAGGAGAAGAACCAGCCAGAGCACTCATTGATGCATGGGGGGGCCGAATCTTATCACAGGCTGATGTGAAACAATCAAGTCACATGAAACATATTCAGGAGACACTGACCTGCAGGAGGACCTTCCCTATATGCTTGCCCTGAGCCATGTATCTAAAGGCCCCCTCTACGTGGTCCCTGTCAAACACCGTCGTCTCCAGAGGCTGGACGACGCCACCCACAATGCCCTCCTTCAGTAGGCGGTACACATCTTCCCAGTCCTGGTTGCCCTCTTCAAAGAGGGCATCCAGCAGAACGCCGTGAAAGGTCACGTTCTTCAGGAACAGCGCCATGCCTGGAGAGATCGCCATGACAGAAGGGTGGGGGCGTGTTTATGTCATTACCGAGTCAGACAAGTCGAAGACATGGAGACAATCAAACGTTACCTTTGTGCGAGTGACACGTAATAGCATGCACGATGCTTTAACAGGCTGTTTGTGGGTCATCGTAAACATGGCTAACACTGATTCAGGGTCAGCCATTAATGTCTCTTCACTAGCCTTGACTTCTGTTAAGTGCTACTGCTAATGCTAACATTCCATCGCCTCTCCATGGAATGGATTCATGGCATAGACGCGCTCAGTCGATGCGCTGCTATTGTTATATTATAACATTAAACCCTAAACCCTACGCCTAAGCCCTAAACCCTACCCCTAAACCCTAAACCCTACCCCTAAGCCCTAAACCTAAACCCTACCCCTAAGCCCTAAACCCCTAAACCCTACCCCTAAACCCTACCCCTAAACCTAAGCCCTAAACCCTACCCCTAAACCCTAAGCCCTACCCCTAAACCCTAAGCCCCAAACCCTACCCCTAAACCCTAAGCCCTAAACCCTACCCCTAAACCCTAAACCAAAACCCTAAGCCCTAAACCCTACCCCTAAACCCTAAACCTAAACCCTAAGCCCTACCCCTAAACCCTATCCCTAAACCCTACCCCTACACCTAAACCCTAATCCCTAAACCCTAAACCAAAACCCTAAGCCCTAAACCCTACCCCTAAACCCTAAGCCCTACCCCTAAACCCTACCCCTAAACCCTACCCCTAAACCCCACCCCTAAACCCTACCCCTAAACCCTAAGCCCTACCCCTAAACCCTACCCCCAAACCCTACCCCCAAACCCTACCCCTAAGCCCTACCCCTAAGCCCTACCCCTGAGCCCTACCCCTAAGCCCTACCCCTGAGCCCTACCCCTAAACCCTATACCCTAAGCCCTATACCCTAAGCCCTACCCCTAAACCTAAACCCTAAGCCAGGGGTCCCCAAACTTTTTCCTGTGAGGGCCACATAACGTTTCCCTTCTCTGATGGGGGGCCGGGGTCAGTTTGTACAGGAACAGTGTGACGATGGCAGGGGTGCCTAAACATTTATTGTTTTCCAAACAGCCAGCAAATAACCCTTTCTTCACAGAAAAAAAGTCAGGACATAAATAATAACACTATTAATAGAATAAATAATAACTAATTAACCCTTTCCGGGTTCGTCACAGAAAAACGTCAATGGAACATTAACTTTCTGGTCATATGTGATCATCATTAAAATTGTCCCAAACAAAAGGAAGAATGCTTTTCTTCATAATATTAATATATTCTCCACTCTCGAATTAATGACCTGTAGCCTGTACTCTGCACAGGAACATGATAATTCACACTTAATGAATGCAACATTAATCATGCCATAATGATGACAATAAATATGGGTCAGGTCAGAAGACCATCGTTCGCTGAGAGAGAGGAGGCAGGAACTGTTTCAGTACCTTAAATTCAGTTTAGTGGACAAGAACAATAAGTATACAATTACATTTCATTTGAATGGCCATTCAGTGCAAATACATAATTTACCAAATCTCAACATTTACAATGAAATCAGCACATGAATTGGACAGTTCATGTCCTACGGTCCACAAACAGGGAACGCACAGGATTGTTGTAGTTCCTTGCACGCATCAGCACGATACGCACATGGGGTAACTCGCAGTTTAGAAACAGTTCATATGGGCCGACTGTATGATGGAGGAACCACACAGGAAAACAGGGGGCGAGTGGAAAAAGGTCAAGGGTCGGCTGCAAGAGCCTCCTACCAACCCGGACAGAGCAGGAAGTCAGGGGTTCCGGAACATTTAGTGAGAAATGCTGTTGTTGGCACAGACTCAGCTATTCCGTTTTTCTCTCTCATTCACACAGCCCGGCACCGACAGTCAGCTCCTCTGAGTTAACGAGTCAGCAATGCAGATCGATAGTGATAGAGTCATATTAACAGTCATGGAAAAACCAGGCAAAAATCCCACCTGCAGCCTCAATTGATTGCGTGTCCCTCACGTCTCCCACCTACTTCCTACTACCTGAGATTTAAAGCTACCCAAGTGGTTGTTCCCGGTTACGTGACCCAGGAACTATTCTCGCAATAGCACGCAGTAGTTTACCAAAAAGTATTTATATTTAACAGAGCAAGAGGATACAGTTTCTCACAAGGTGAATTTGACATCTATGCTACAAACCCCTCTTAAATGCATCGAATACCATTATTGATCCCCCACCGGCTACTCACGTTGTATGGAAAAAAAAAAAAAAAAATGTTAAAAAAAAAAAAAAATATTTTTTTTTTTTTTTCCTCTGGTATTGTTCAGGGGGCCGGTTCAAACGTGGAGGCGGGCCGTATCTGGCCCGCGGGCCATAGTTTGGGGACCCCTGCCCTAAGCCCTAAACCCTACCCCTAAACATAATCCCTATACCCTACCCCTAAGCCCTACCCCTAAGCCCTATACCCTAAGCCCTACCCCTAAGCCCTAAACCCTACCCCTAAGCCCTACCCCTAAACCCTAAACCCTACCCCCTAAACCCTAAGCCCTACCCCTAAACCCTATACCCTAAACCCTACCCCTAAGCCCTACCCCTAAGCCCTACCCCTAAGCCCTACCCCTAAACCCTACCCCTAAGCCCTACCCCTAAACCCTACCCCTAAGCCCCAAACCCTACCCCTAAGCCCTAAACCCTACCCCTAAGCCCCAAACCCTACCCCTAAGCCCTAAACCCTACCCCTAAGCCCTACCCCTAAGCCCTACCCCTAAGCCCTAACCCTAAACCCTACCCCTAAGCCCTACCCCTAAACCCTATACCCTAAACCCTATACCCTAAGCCCTACCCCTAAGCCCTACCCCTAAGCCCTATACCCTAAGCCCTACCCCTAAGCCCTACCGTAGCGCATCTTGCTGCACAACATTTTCTGTTCCCTTGCAAAGCGATCCAAACTGTCCACAGGGCCGTCTCAGCTTTTGTCCTTTCTCTTGCTGCCCACGCCTCACATCCAGGAACAGCAGACATGAATCATCTCGAGTCACGCATGGGACCCCGTGGCTTGCTCGTGTAAAACCTCAGATATTTAACAGAAACAGGAGGAGGCCTCCGACTCACTGACCCAGCGGCGAGTTGTTGGACAGGTCGTATTTGCCGATCTCCAGGAACCTCCCGTGTCTGGCGAGGCAGCGGAGACCAGCCTGCAGCTTCTCCTCAGCCAGAGAGTTCAGAACCACGTCCACGCCTGCAAACACACACGCCGGCGAATCAGCGGCTGTCCACGGTGCAGTTGGATGAACACATGCATGCAGCAGACAAAGGTTTCAACTTGACCTTTGATCTTTAGTCTCCTGAACTCAAGTGGGTGGTAACAGTTCACCCTATGATGATGTCACTAATAACGGATTATTTATTATTCATTGAGAGGATGTATTTAATGGAATAGAGTATTTTTAACTTGTTGAACTGCCACACAGCAGAAGGTTCTGGGTTTGATTCCCATCTGCGTGGCGCTTCATGTTCTCCCCGGTCTGCGTGTAGTTTAAAGGTTCCACGAGTTAACGCAGTTCCCAGACACTCCCAGTCCCACAGCGTCCCTCTGCCTCAGACAGCTCCGTCAGAAACGCCTCTGAAACCCGGGAGAAGGTCCAACGTGCGCAGCTGCACGTCACCATGGTAACCGGTGATGTGACTTTTTAGCGCACACATTTTTTTTAACCAATTTTCACCTGAACATTACCACCAAAAATAAACTTTATCCACTCTGTTGCTCTTTTACCCCCCCGTGACGTCAAACGGGGGGCAGTGCTGCCAGACAGGTTTCAATGGATAAAGCGGCTGGAGAGGAGACGAAACGCACGCTACTGCATAGAAAGATGCATGACCTCTGACCTCTGCCATTCGTGTGGAACAGGACATGCTGCTCAAAAGAGGCATCTCTGGAGTTAGCGAAGGATGCTGCCGAGAGCTGAGGGAACCTCTGCTGCAGGTGGGCCCGCTTCTCCTCGGAGCCTAGAGGACCCACAAACCAGAAGCTCCGTGGGTGAAAGAGCAAAGCGGCGTTCATACGACGGCAATAATCAGAGCTCCACACTCACCGACCGTAGTGAAGACTTTACATTTACGACTCAGTGCTATGGCGATGGCAGCCTGGCCGACGCCCCCTGACCCGGAGTGGATGAGAACAGTGTCCCCCAGGCGGAGCCTGCCCCGCAGCATCAGAGCGTAGTAGGCGGTGCAATAGACCACCGGCACCGAGGCGGCCTGTTCCAGAGTCCTGCGTACACAGATCCATCAGGAGGGAGGGGGAGCCGACCCCCAGTGAGGGGCTCCCAACCACGGGACACTGACCAGCCGGAGGGGACGTCCCAGAGGAATCGTTTGTCAGCATCCACACTTGTTGCCAGGCCTTTCGCAGGCAGCAGCCCCATCACACGTTTACCGCCGGGGTCACGGCCAGAAAACTCCATACCCAGCATGCACTGCTGCTGCGCCAGGTCACCTATACAGGGTATAATGAGGGGCTGGGCTCAGAACAGTTCAATAACAAGGTGCCGTCTACCTGGAATAGCATCCGGGGGCAGCTTCCCGGTGGCCAGCATGATATCTCTGAAGTTCAGGGCGCTGTAGGAGACTCGGCACAGCAGGGTGTCCGAGTGCTGGAGGGGGGGGGGGGACGCCACCCAGCGCAGGGACGACAGGTCACCTCGGGTCAACACGGTGACATAAGCATGCTGGACCAACTCTTCTCTCGGACCTGAGAAGCACAAAGACAGACATTCAGCAACCTGGAGGACACCAGCATGCTCCTCCTCCTCCTCCTCTCCTTGCTGCATCCTCCTCTTCCTCTCCTTCTCGCCTTGTCCTCTCGGTCCTGACCCAGAGGTCATGATCACAGATGAGAGTAGGAACGTAGACTGACCGGTAATTCCGACCGGTCCACTCGGACTCAAAGCCCCCAGCCTCCCCCGGGGTCTGGGACAAACTCGCTCCCAACAGACCCTCAAAACACGCTTTGGCCTGGCGAGTCTGTCCCGCCCCCTACCCTGTTTGACTTCCCAGACATTTTAAACTCCATTTCTTTGCTCGAGAACCCGAGTCGTTCGAGAACCGAGGTTCCGCTGCAGTTCGATAAATGAAAACAGAAGATATCATTAAGGTGACAAATACTTTTTAAACTACATTTTTTTAACACCAACTCTTCTTTTAGATCTTGATTTGACAATATCTAAATGAAGCCGATTTGAATGACGTTGAAGTTGGGATCTCCGCTGCAGCACCGGCTGCAGCGGAGATCTTCCAGGTAGCGTGAAACCCGTGCAGACAAGCATAAAGTTCTCCCTAAACGAAGCTCTTAATCTGCCACTTAGACTCCAAACAACACGAGAAGTGGCTAATGCATGTAAAAGCATAAACAACACCTCATTACACCCATTGTGTAGCCACTACGCCATGACAACAAAGGTTTCTATTCAACTCATTAAAATGCACCTGTAAACAAAGTATTTGTACAAAAAGGTAGAACGGCATAAGAACCAGTGTCTTCACTGAAACTATACTCGATGCGGGTACCATGAGTGACGCTCTGATGCCTGAAGGCGCCCCACTCTCCATCTCTGAACACGTTCATGACTAGATCCCCGTCCAGAACCGTCTGAATGGACCGACTGGCCGGATGGAGGCTTGGCGCCGCTGAGCTCTCGTTTAAATTGGACACAAACGCACATCTGGTGACAAGGAAGGAGACATGAAGAGACTAGAAAGCACAGCGCTGCTCTCATCAGCTAGTAGCAACGAGCCGCTGAGACAAAGGGCAGCACACGCTGCGTCGACTCAGGTGGAGGATGTCCTACCGAATCCTGTGGCCGCCTGGCTCCTTCTGCAGACAGTTGACCATCCCCACGATTCCACAGTGAGCCTGAGAGGCCGTCAACAACACCGGCCTGTCTGAGCTCTCCACCATCAGGCCCTGAAGTACAGATCCACACACACAGAGGGAGCCACTGAATACGCTCAGATTGCTTTGCACCCCCTAACATGACAGTCACAACCTATTAAAACCCACCTTGAGCGTATCCACCCACTTGTAGTCGGCGCCGTCTACAGGTAGGAGAATAGGCCGTCTGAGCACAGACCGGCGGCGACCGAGAAAGAGTGCCGAGCCGTAGAAAGACTTCCTGACAAGCACCAGGCTGAGGCCGACCTCGGAGAACACTTGCTGCCACTCAACCTGGAGAGGAGGAGGAGGAAGGTATTTGGTGTGTTACCATAGTGACGGAGCGGATAGAGCAGGGGTCGGGAACCTTTTTGACTAAGAGAGCCATGAAAGCAAAATATTTGGACATTTATTTCAGTGAGAGCCATATAATATATTTCAAACGTGAATTCAGCTAAATGTCAGTATAAGCGGTAAGCAGGTAATAAACTAGTATAATAAGCCTCTGAACGTTACGGACTAACGTGAGCGGACCCCAGAAAGCAGAGAACAGAGACGGTGCGATGGTTGAACTGATCATTTACACCTGGAGCTGCACACAGGACGAGGGGGGGCTGGAGCCCAACGTAATAATACACAGCCGAGAGAAAACCAAAAAGCAAGTGATGCCCTCTTGAAGCAAACGCAGGGCCCCGTCTTTTTCACACGTTTATTCCAAAAGAAGGTCCCAGGTAAGAATACATTAAAATAGTAGTAATCTGGAATTAAGGTGGAGCCAAACAAAGTCCACTCTGCCACCGTGCACACAGCTGGCCACGCCCACCCCTAATGGCGGGATGACGGCCTACTTTTAAAGTGGCAGCCCAGGCTCAGGGCGGAACCGTGACAGCGTGCTTCCGCTCTGTGATTTTTCACAATAAAATGCAACACAAGCTCTACTAACAGACGGCGACCGGCTGGTGCCGCAAAGAAAACGGAACATAAGATCCAGCCACAAGTGAACAAGTTACTCACAACAAAAAACACGACACACGACCTGGGAACACGAACCAGCTGCGGTCAGCACGGGCAAAGCGAGTAAAAAAAAACTTTTTTTTTTTTTTTATCCGAGCACAAGCCATGTGTGATCATCAAAAGAGCCATATATGGCTCGCGAGCCAAAGGTTCCCGACCCCTGGGATAGAGTGTCCACTGACCTGAGTGAGCAGTCGTCTGTGAGCGGCAGTCTTGGCGGTGCTAGATAGGAAGCACACCGTTTCCCCCAGAGTCTCCCCCTTCAGCAGCGTGTGGAGGAGAACAAAGCCACCTTCCCTGGCCCCAGAAGCCAGATTTGTCAGCAACTGCAATGGCTCCGTCCCGAGGGGGCCCCAAGAGTGATTACACAACACCAGGTCTGCCCCTCCTACAAGTCCTCCAGGAGCCAGGCACATCAGGGGGTCCCATTGACATGTGGCCACGGCCAGCTCCTCCAAGAGACCGTGGTGGGGGGTTAGAAGGTCCAGGTTGGTCGCCGTGGCAACGTAATCCACATGCATCATAGGCTGGATGTTGAGGAGGGATACCACGCGAGGAAAAAGCTGGCCATTGTTGGAGAGAGCCTGATGACAGAAGAAGACGTGGCTGAAGACCATAATAAGGTCCATCTGAAGGCTTTTAAACGAGACTTTCGGTCTTACCTCCAGGACCGTAATCTTGCCAGGCATACTGTTTTCGATGGTGGTGTCCAGGCAGTGTCGCAGGGCCGGACTGTCTAGCAGGCCGCTCAGTAGACTGTCCTTCAGCAGACATGTTCTCTCCACCTCCACAGTCTGTTCGAGTTCCGATTTCAGGTTCCCGTTCAGCTCGAGGCTGCACAGAAGGGCCAGGAGCCGCACCAGACTCGGCTCAGAGGACTTGAGACTGGGAAGGCAATCCTCTACTTCCCCTTGCAGCCCTGGGATGGAGAGCTTTACACCATGAAGGGCCAACGTTCGCTGCAGTCTGCAGATTAAACCTAGATGGAGGACAAAGAGTTAGTACAGCTGCAGACTAGAACAGCACTCAGAGAGGGCAGACCTCCCCCAAGCTGCTCGTTCCCCTCCTAACTGGATCTACACCGTCCACACGGTGATCTGGATCAGCACCAGAAGGTTCTAGATTGTTCTCGGTATCTTCATACACCAACATGAAAAGTCAAAGTGAATCAGAGCTGATGTTTATTTTTAACGGATTCTTGAATCCATAAATGGTTTTAATGTTAAAATGTAATATTTGTTCCTGACCTCATTCTGGATCAGAACCAGAAGATGTTTCATGATGGTTCAGATCGGACCCCTTTATGACTGGGATTTCTGGTGAGTGAATTGAATGCAGATTTTATAAGAAAGGAGTTTTTTAAAAAGCCTCCTTTATAAGTAAATGGAAAAATCCAGATGTTTCTGTATCCAGATGGGAATCCGAATCACTCTCACAATGGATCCAATTTAGACCAAGATTCGTCCTCCCCAACACCATCTTCCATCTGCCTGCACACGATTCTTCACCTCCCTTCCACATTCTCTCCATCACTCTGCTCTGTTGACCCGAGGTACCTGAAGTACTCTCCCTTCTTTACGTCTCTTCCTTGTAGCTTCACTGTCCCCCCTGGGACCTTCTCATGTACACACATGTACTCTGTTTTACTCCTGCTCACCTTCATCCCTCTCTTTTCTAGAGCAGACCTCCACTTCTCTAGATTCTCCTCTACCTGCAGATCACAATGTCATCTGCAAACATCATATTCAGAGGAGCTTCCTGTCTCACCTCATCTGTTAGTCTATCCATCACCATGGCAACAAAAAGGGTCTCAGAGCTGGTCCCTGGTGCATCCCACATCTACACTAAACTCCCCTGTTACTCCTACTGCACACTTCACTGCTGTCATACATGTCCTGAACTGGTTGTCTGTCTCTGTGTGGCTTTGCGATGTGCTGGCGACACATTTGGGGTGTACCCTGCTTCTTTCCTGTAGCAACCTGGGTTAGGCTGCAGCAACTCCTAGTGACCGGATGGATGAGTGGAACAATCCGGATCAATATAACAACACAAACCAACATGCTTGATTAAACCATACAACAAATACACGTTACTGCCCACAGACATGATTTAAAGCCGTTTTTATATTTTTACCTTCCAAATGCCAATCAGGAAGATCATGTCTCAGGGTGGCATGTCGCCAGCTCAGGCTCCAGACGGAACGGATGACTAGTAACGTTCATCCATTTACATGTTGTTGGCACTTTATTAATGTGCATTTAGACTTCAGCGTGGGTGTAGGCAACACCAATTATATATAATATCAGATTAATCTAATATCAATCTAAAAATAATAGATGAATTGCCTTGTTGAAAAAATAAACAAGGTATTAATTGGCAAATAAACAATTGATACTTGCAGCACTAATCAAAAGGTGCATTATATATATATATTTTTTCTTTTTCTTTTTTCGTTAAAATATGTATTTGTTGTACCCTTGCAGAGGTCGAGCTGTTCTGAAAGTTTCCCATTGGCTGCCAGGCACTCCGTCTCCACATAGGGAACAAAGACAAACTCCTCTAGGGTAGGGGGACGGTGCTGCTGCTGTCGACGAGGGGCTACGGTAGCGTGCAGACCACATATCTGGACACCTCCAGCAACAATGTTGTCAAGGCAACGATTCACATGGACTTCAATGGCTGGAGAAAGAGAGAGAAAGGTTTGCTGTTCAAGACATATGTCATGTCAACATAGTCGGATCCAACTTTAAATTCTGGACACCGGCTGCGATAACATGAAGAATAGGACAGCGTGTCTGTGTCGATCTACAGCAGGATGCAGAGAAGAGAAAACACACACCTTCCTTTCCATCAGCGTATTTGCAGACCTTCCCCAGATGAAGAGCTGGATCAATACAGACTGACCGGATCCTGGTTGGCAAACGTAGACTACGGCCTGACAGGCCAACCACAATCATCTGCAGCATGGTGTCAAGAAACGTCACCCAGTTACCAGTCCATTCCAGTTTCCCAGTATCACCTGAAAGCAGCAGTCAAACACGTGACAATGGCCAATCAGGAGAAAGTTCAGCCCTACTTCAAAGGCGGGGTTATAGAGGACAATATTAATGAACAATGTCCTTTATTCCTTTTTTCTAGGTTTGATCTTTGTATCATTCAAAATGATTCTAGAACCAAACATGTGGAACAGCATAAATGTATCTGCATACAATGAACACGACTGTTACCTGCATTGTTGGACTCCAAGATGCCCTGGAAAGGGTTCCCATAGTCATATCCACGCAGCCGCAGCTCTTTGTAGACATCGTGTGCCGTGAGCTTCATTTTTGGGTCGGCCCTCTCATTGGCAGTTTGTTGACTTATCTGAAAACGGAACAAGTCCAGCGCCGCATCGTCCAGAATGTTCACCTGACCTGAGAATCACAAGCGGAACAAGAGGAGTCCACACATGCAGAGAACATCCCAAATGTATTATTTCATCCCTGTCAATGAGTCAAATATGTCTGATTGTCTAAGTGGTGTTCCGCTTATTGATGACCTTCTGAAGGGCTAAGGTTTGTATAGGGTCGTTGGGGACACAAATGGTTAATATAATGGGGCATCCTGTGGGTCAATAGTATGATCGCCGTTTTCAATAAATGCAAAAGTCAATAGTAGGGAGACTTTCTGGGGATAGATGCTGATGCCGTTTTGTGTGTGGGTGTGAGGCTTTAGGTCACTGAATCACAGGAACTGCAGGAGCATCAGGGACTCGGCATGGAGACCGGAGGGTGGCTGGTTCGAGACCAGCGCTGCAGGGCACTGGTGATGCACAGCTTCCCTCGAGTCAGGCACCGACCCCCTAAAGCTGTGCACAGGGGGGGACCACCGCACGGCTAAATGCCCACCACCTCCTATCAACTGCATTAAATATTTATTGGATATTCATATTCATTTATTCATATTTATTGAATAAACTAGGGGCGATTGGTTTTGATAGCACATCAGTAAACTGGATGAAATCGTACCTTGAGGGACGAGAACAAATAGTGGACATAAACGGAACCTTGTCCTCGTCCCTCCCGGTGAGCTGTGGGGTTCCTCAAGGCAGCATTCTAGGGCCGTTACTGTTCCTCCTATACATTAACGACATGAGTGCTGCCTGTAACTGCAAATTGTTCCTGTTTGCTGATGACTCAGCACTCCTGATTTCGGGAGAGGACAAAGTGCAGGTTGAGGAGGCTCTCAGCTCTGAGGTCACCAGAATCCGTACTTGGCTTACGGATAACAAACTGTCACTACATCTTGGTAAAACCGAATCGATTCTTTTTGGGTCTAAACACTCTCTACGTGAGATAAATGTTAATGATTTCAAGATCACAGTCGATAATACAGTAATCTACAGCAAAGAAGAGATTACCTATTTGGGCTGTGTTCTTGACAAATACCTGTCTGGTGATAGTATGGCAACTAAGGTGAACAAAAAAGTCAATCAGAGAACAAGATTTTTGGGCAGAATGTCTGCTTTTGTCTCCGGACGCTTGCTGGAGCCTCGTTCAGCCCCTCTTTGACTATGCTAGCACCTCCTGGTATTCAAACATCAAAGTGTCCCTGAAAACCAGGCTCCAAACCTCCCAAAACAAACTGATTCGGCTACTCCTCAATCTGGGGCCCATGACCCACCTTCTTCCTGGACATTTTGCTAGCCTAAAATGGCTCAGGGTAGAAGACAGGGTTAAACAGCTCAAAACAGATTTAGTGACACCCACAGCCACAACACTAGAGGGAGCTCAAACAACAACCTGATTACCCCCTCCTATAGGACTAACATGGGTAAATCATATTTTTACAATACTGCCCCCCAAGGGTGGAACTGTTTGACTCCTGCCCTCAAAACATGCACCTCTTTGGCCTCCTTCAAAACGGCCCTAAAAATACACATTTCAGGGGGACAGAAACGGAGATAGTCATCACGACTCTCTCCGGATCAAACCCCCCCCCCCTTTTTTTTTGTCCACCTGCTGTGAGGGTCATGTTGCTGCACTTGTTAATTTGCTTTATTACACACACCTGTTTCTGCCTCTCGCTCCTGGACCTGCGGCGTGGGCATTGGCTGCGGTCACCCCGGACGCACCTGAGACAGATTGAGGCAAATCGCCACCAGCCCTCATAAGCCCTGCTCCGCCCGCTGTTCCCGGTCGGACTATTCTTTGGATCTCGTCTCTACGTGCAGAACGTCTTTCTGCCGCTCCCCGTCCCCGTCCCTGGGTCTCGCCTTCCCGACCGACCGCAGCTGATCCGTGCGCCCAGGTCGTGCGTAGCGTTTTCTTTTTGTTGTGAACGATTTTTATTAGAGCAAGCTTTTTGGTTTTTCTTTCTCGGCTGTGTCTTTTTAGGCCCGAGCGCCTATCCTAGACGTAAGGGGCTATTGCTTTTGCAACGCAGAAGACGACAAGTTGACGAGCGCAGCTCGTCGACCCTCGGCATCCAACTTTGCCACGCTGTTGAGGACGACCAACACACCCACGCACACACACACACACACACACACACTCAACAGCACACACACACACCCCGACACTAAACAACACACACGCACACACACAGAGATCCTCAAACACGAGTTGACGAGCGCAGCGAGTCAACCATCGGGCGACCAACACACCCACGCCCACACACACACCGACACTCAACAGCACACACACACACGACACTAAACAACTAGTGGTGGGACTTGATTAATTTTTTTTAACTAATTAACTATATGCTTTGTAATTAATTAATCGAAATTAATCGCATGACCATAATTTCCTCAAAAGCAACATTTTTTTATGCAAATAAATTGTATTGGACGACTTATCAAATAATACACACAGACATGACTTTTAACTGAAGCTCATTTAATGGCTGCTAATTTCATTTCATTTCAAAATTGTAAACAAAGGTAAGTAAAGTTGCAGAATTTTGCTTGAAATAGTCTTTCTGCACGGCATTTCAAAAGTTTCATCACACGCA
Source organism: Brachionichthys hirsutus (assembly GCF_040956055.1). Classification (NCBI taxonomy): domain Eukaryota; kingdom Metazoa; phylum Chordata; class Actinopteri; order Lophiiformes; family Brachionichthyidae; genus Brachionichthys; species Brachionichthys hirsutus. Next base: position 10,024,452 of record NC_090917.1, on the reverse strand, counting down.
GCTATCTGCAGCACATCTTGTAGGCCTTTGTCTTCTACCACTGATAGCGGTCTACAGTCTTTGGCAACCCGCTTTGCGAGTGAATTCGTCAGTGTTTCCGACGTTTACTTGCTCATTTTCCGTCTAAATCCATTTGTCATTTGGTCAAGTTGCTGCTGACCAGAACCGCTAGTGCAAGCCGTTTCTGTGCTAGCTGTGAAATACTTCTGTGGTAGGCAAACTCTTTTTTGCATAGTTTGCAATACACGGTGGCTTTGTCTCTCCCATCTGGTCGTTTTTTGAAAATGAATTTACCGTCCAGCAGAGTTGTTTGTCTTTCACCTCTACGGATGTAGGAAGGAGGAGGCAGATTCAGAAACAAACTTATCTTTTAATGAGGCGCAGTCAGTCATGGAACTACATGCTACATCGGCGCACACAACAAGCTAACGTGCCTACGTCATCACGTGACTACGGAATCCAGGCACGGACCAAATACATTACAAAAGTACTCTCTCCCATCTCCATTCGTCCCCAAGTCAGCCTGGGACTGTGTGCGTCAGTACAAGTGGCGTACCAGAACATGGTGAACTGACAAACGTTCCGGGTTTTTTGACACGCAAACTGCGTTAAAATGCGTTAATATTTTGAATTAATTAACGTCCTTCTTATTAATTAACTGTAATTAACGCGTTAATGTCCCACCCCTATAAACAACACACACATACAGACACACACAAACACGTGTTTGTGTGTGTCTGTGTGCCCCCACAGACGCGTAGCCCTCGTCGAGACCATTCCGAAAATGTATTTTGTGTAAAGATCGCATACTCAGAAAAAAAGTTATATTGTTTTTGCAAAAATTCTTTATTCTTTCTTTGTTCTGCTGTTTAAACGGCAATTTGACCCCCTGAACGTGCTCGAAAACTCAAACTTTGAACCAAGCTCAGAACCGGCAAAAAATTAATTATTTTATGTGTTTCAAAATTGGGCATGAAAAAGTGGAGCGCCAGCGCCACCTACAAAAATCACAATGCATTGTGCCTATGGGGGGTCCGACGCCAACTTTGTCGGACAGCCACGAAATTCGGTACAGACATGCGTCAAGTCAGGGCAAAAATAAATAAATATTATGGCCACGCCCCCAGACACACAGGAAGGCGGCCATATTGGATTGAAACTTAAAAACTGCTGAGTCAGCGTTTGCACACACACACTCCAATCAGAACCAAATTTTAAACATTTATCGACCCTTCCTACCTGGACACTTTAAAAGGGAAACTTTGACAACCGGCCTTACAGCGCCCCCTAGAGAACAATAACAAAAATTGAATGGGAATTTAAAAAATAGTTTGCCAGAAATGATTGAAATTTTCCAGAAAATTCCCTCATGTGGTCCCGATTAAAAAACACAATCGTAACCATGTTGTTTTTACGGTGTTGCCGTGGTGATGGCAACCCCTCCTATGGGGAGGGGTCCGACGCCAACTTTGTCGGACAGCCACGAAATTCGGCACAGACATGCGTCATGTCAGGGCAAAAAAAAATGTATTATGGCCACGCCCCCAGACACACAGGAAGGCGGCCATATTGGATTGAAACTCCTGATGGCAGATGGCCATATAATCCAAATAACGATTTGACTAAACTGTGAGCTACTTATGCAGCTCAAATCTAAACACTTGTGAAGCACTCAGGACAAAAGCGGCGTGCGTCGGCGGGTCAGCTCAACGGCCTGTCGGCCGGCGAGGGCCTACTACGCCGCTTGCGGCTTTAGTGTTATATATATATATTCGTTGGGCTCCAGCCGCCCTGCAGTCCTGTGTACGGCTCCAGGATATTGTGTTTTCTGATGGACATATCAGTAAAATATAAAGTCCATGATCGCACCGTCTCTGTCCCATTCCCTGGGGTCCCCTCGCACCAGTCCGCAACACCTACGTTGTACATATTATGTGTCTTTTTAATTTTAATTTATTGTTATTTTGCATCTGTGGAGTAATTTAATATTAGTTTTATTTGTATTGTTAAATGTCGGTGATTTATGTACGAAGGACTTTCAACGGAAACAAGACCGCAAGGGCTTTTTAGAAATGCTCCTCTTAGACAGGATGTTTGACTGTACTTGTACTGTAATACACCCTACCGCGGACTGTACTTGTACTGTAATGCACGCTACCGTGGACTGTACTTGTACTGTAATGCACGCTACCGTGGACTGTACTTGTACTGTAATGCACGCTACCGTGGACTGTACTTGTACTGTAATGCATGCTACCGTGGACTGTACTTGTACTGTAATGCACGCTACTGTGACTGTACTTGTACTGTAATGCACGCTGCTGTTTGACTGTACTTGTACTGTAATGCACGCTACTGTTTGACTGTACTTGTACTGTAATGCACACTACTGTGTGACTGTACTTGTACTGTAATGCATGCTACTGTTTGACTACTTGTACTGTAATGCATGCTACTGTTTGACTGTACTTGTACTGTAATGCATGCTACTGTTTGACTGTACTTGTATTGTAATACATGCTACATTTGTACTTGTACTCTAACATTCTATCTAATAAATATATTCATCATCACCATGCACTGTAATATTGGGTGTGTATGTGTATTCAGGCCTACATGTAGGAGACACGCGAGCGTAAAGAAATAAAATAAAGGATTGTCTTTATGCTTCTTTTTCTTATATGAGTGCGCTCAGGTTTGACAGAAAATCTGACAGCCATGCAATAAAGTACGTACCATTAACAGTGTAATAAACTACCTACCACTCAAAGGCTTCTATTAACAGTGTAATAAACTACCTACCACTCAAAGGCTTCTATTAACAGTGTAATAAACTACCTACCACTCAAAGGCTTCTATTAACAGTGTAATAAACTACCTACCACCCAAAGGCTTCTATTAACAGTGTAATAAAAAACCTACCACTCAAAGGCTTCTATTAACAGTGTAAAACTACCAACCACACTAAGGCTTCTATTAACAGTGTAATAAAAAACCTACCACTCAAAGGCTTCTATTAACAGTGTAATAAACTACCAACCACACTAAGGCTTCTATTAACAGTGTAATAAAAAACCTACCACTCAAAGGCTTCTATTAACAGTGTAATAAACTACCTACCACTCAAAGGCTTCTATTAACAGTGTAATAAACTACGTACCACTCAAAGGCTTCTATTAACAGTGTAATAAACTACCTACCACTCAAAGGCTTCTATTAACAGTGTAATAAACTACCTACCACACCAAATCTATTAACAGTGTAATAAACTACCTACCACACCAAGGCTTCTATTAACAGTGTAATAAACTACCTACCACACCAAGGCTTCTATTAACAATGTAATAAACTACGTTGTGGATGATTTATGTACGAAGGACTTTCAACGGAAACAAGCCCGCAAGGGCTTTTTTGAAATGCTCCTCTTAGACCGGATGTTTGACGTTATTTGTACTGTAATACATGCTACTGTGTGACTGTACTTGTACTCTAACATTCTATCTAATAAATATATTCATCATCATCACCTACCACTCAAAGGCTTCTATTAACAGTGTAATAAACTACCTACCACTCAAAGGCTTCTATTAACAGTGTAATAAACTACCTACCACTCAAAGGCTTCTATTAACAAGTGTAATAAACTACCTACCACACTAAGGCTTCTATTAACAGTGTAATAAACTACCCACCACACTAAGGCTTTTATTAACAGTGTAATAAACTACCTACCACACTAAGGCTTCTATTAACAATGTAATAAACTACCTACCATTCAAAGGCTTCTATTAACAGTGTAATAAACTACCTACCACTCAAAGGCTTCTATTAACAGTGTAATAAACTACCTACCACACCAAAGCTTCTATTAACAGTGTAATAAACTACCTACCATTCAAAGGCTTCTATTAACAGCGTAATAAACTACCTACCACTCAAAGGCTTCTATTAACAGTGTAATAAACTACCTACCACTCAAAGGCTTCTACTAACAGTGTAATAAACTACCTACCACACTAAGGCTTCTATTAACAGTGTAATAAACTACCTACCACTCAAAGGCTTCTATTAACAGTGTAATAAACTACCTACCACACTAAGGCTTCTATTAACAGTGTAATAAACTACCTACCACACCAAAGCTTCTATTAACAGCGTAATAAACTACCTACCATTCAAAGGCTTCTATTAACAGCGTAATAAACTACCTACCACTCAAAGGCTTCTATTAACAGTGTAATAAACTACCTACCACTCAAAGGCTTCTACTAACAGTGTAATAAACTACCTACCACACTAAGGCTTCTATTAACAGTGTAATAAACTACCTACCACACTAAGGCTTCTATTAACAGTGTAACTACCTACCACACCAAATCTTCTATTAACAGTGTAATAAACTACCTACCACACCAAGGCTTCTATTAACAGTGTAATAAACTACCCACCACACTAAGGCTTTTATTAACAGTGTAATAAACTACCTACCACACTAAGGCTTCTATTAACAATGTAATAAACTACCTACCATTCAAAGGCTTCTATTAACAGTGTAATAAACTACCTACCACTCAAAGGCTTCTATTAACAGTGTAATAAACTACCTACCACACCAAAGCTTCTATTAACAGCGTAATAAACTACCTACCATTCAAAGGCTTCTATTAACAGCGTAATAAACTACCTACCACTCAAAGGCTTCTATTAACAGTGTAATAAACTACCTACCACTCAAAGGCTTCTACTAACAGTGTAATAAACTACCTACCACACTAAGGCTTCTATTAACAGTGTAATAAACTACCTACCACTCAAAGGCTTCTATTAACAGTGTAATAAACTACCTACCACACTAAGGCTTCTATTAACAGTGTAACTACCTACCACACCAAATCTTCTATTAACAGTGTAATAAACTACCTACCACACCAAGGCTTCTATTAACAGTGTAATAAACTACCTACCACACCAAAGCTTCTATTAACAGTGTAATAAACTACCTACCACACCAAGGCTTCTATTAACAATGTAATAAACTACCTACCACTCAAAGGCTTCTATTAACAGTCTAATAAACTACCTACCACTCAAAGGCTTCTATTAACAGTGTAATAAACTACCTACCACACCAAAGCTTCTATTAACAGTGTAATAAACTACCAACCACACTAAGGCTTCTATTAACAGTGTAATAAACTACCTACCACACTAAGGCTTCTATTAACAGTGTAATAAACTACCTACCACACTAAGGCTTTTATTAACAGTGTAATAAACTACCTACCATTCAAAGGCTTCTATTAACAGTGTAATAAACTACCAACCACACTAAGGCTTCTATTAACAGTGTAATAAACTACGTACCACTCAAAGGCTTCTATTAACAGTGTAATAAACCACCTACCACACTAAGGCTCCTATTAACAGTGTAATAAACTACCCACCACACTAAGGCTCCTATTAACAGTGTAATAAACTACCCACCACACTAAGGCTTTTATTAACAGTGTAATAAACTACCTACCACACTAAGGCTTTTATTAACAGTGTAATAAGCTACCTACCACACTAAGGCTTTTATTAACAGTGTAATAAACTACCTATCACTCAAAGGCTTCTATTAACAGTGTAATAAACCACCTACCACACTAAGGCTTCTATTAACAGTGTAATAAACTACCTATCACTCAAAGGCTTCTATTAACAGTGTAATAAACTACGTACCACTCAAAGGCTTCTATTAACAGTGTAATAAACTACCTACCACTCAAAGGCTTCTATTAACAGTGTAATAAACTACCTACCACTCAAAGGCTTCTATTAACAGTGTAATAAACTACGTACCACTCAAAGGCTTCTATTAACAGTGTAATAAACTACCTACCACTCAAAGGCTTCTATTAACAGTGTAATAAACTACGTACCACTCAAAGGCTTCTATTAACAGTGTAATAAACCACCTACCACTCAAAGGCTTCTATTAACAGTGTAATAAACTACCTACCACACCAAATCTTCTATTAACAGTGTAATAAACTACCTACCACACCAAGGCTTCTATTAACAGTGTAATAAACCACCTACCACACTAAGGCTTCTATTAACAGTGTAATAAACTACCTACCACTCAAAGGCTTCTATTAACAGTGTAATAAACTACCTACCACACCAAATCTTCTATTAACAGTGTAATAAACTACCTACCACACTAAGGCTTCTATTAACAGTGTAATAAACCACCTACCACACTAAGGCTTCTATTAACAGTGTAATAAACTACCTACCACTCAAAGGCTTCTATTAACAGTGTAATAAACTACCTACCACACCAAATCTTCTATTAACAGTGTAATAAACCACCTACCACACTAAGGCTTCTATTAACAGTGTAATAAACTACCTACCACTCAAAGGCTTCTATTAACAGTGTAATAAACTACCTACCACACCAAGGCTTCTGTTAACAGTGTAATAAACCACCTACCACTCAAAGGCTTCTATTAACAGTGTAATAAACTACCTACCACTCAAAGGCTTCTATTAACAGTGTAATAAACTACCTACCACACTAAGGCTTCTATTAACAGTGTAATAAACCACCTACCACTCAAAGGCTTCTATTAACAGTGTAATAAACTACCTACCACACCAAATCTTCTATTAACAGTGTAATAAACTACCTACCACACCAAGGCTTCTATTAACAGTGTAATAAACCACCTACCACACTAAGGCTTCTATTAACAGTGTAATAAACTACCTACCACTCAAAGGCTTCTATTAACAGTGTAATAAACTACCTACCACACCAAATCTTCTATTAACAGTGTAATAAACTACCTACCACACTAAGGCTTCTATTAACAGTGTAATAAACCACCTACCACACTAAGGCTTCTATTAACAGTGTAATAAACTACCTACCACTCAAAGGCTTCTATTAACAGTGTAATAAACTACCTACCACACCAAGGCTTCTGTTAACAGTGTAATAAACCACCTACCACTCAAAGGCTTCTATTAACAGTGTAATAAACTACCTACCACTCAAAGGCTTCTATTAACAGTGTAATAAACTACCTACCACACTAAGGCTTCTATTAACAGTGTAATAAACCACCTACCACACTAAGGCTTCTATTAACAGTGTAATAAACTACCTACCAGTCACAGCCAGGCTTCCATTCTCTGAAACCTCAAACTTGTTGGTGGCAGGCATGAGACGTACCTCCAACTGGACCGAGCCTGAGAGGAAGAGGAAGGTGCACGGTGGAGGAGACAGTTGAACAGATAAATGATTGTGATCGTTTCCTGCCGATCACATCGAGGTGTCCAGGTGTCCGTCCAGCCCACTTCCACTCACCACTCTGTGGAAGGATGGTAGCTCCGTGGATGGTGACATCCTCAAATGTAACAGGCGTAGCTTCCGCAACAACCCCGAGATGTCTCACCAAGGTGCGCCAGGCCAGCACCAAGTAACCCGTGGCAGGGTAGAGGATGCGTCCATCTATGCAGTGTCCAATCAGGTAGTAGTCTGTCGACTCGGGGTTTATGTCTATTGTTGGTCAAGGAAGACATCAAAGACAAAGCATTGTTTGATTCCTTTTAATAACAACATGAAATGGAAAAATGGCCTTTTAAGCCAGGTGTATATTTCTTACCAATGCTATAAACGATGACAGAATTGGATCCTCCTGTGGAGGAGGGAAAATCCTCTACCTTGGGCACATCCCAGACCTGGGAATGGTCCCACTGCACCAACGGGGAGATCAGAGGGGTACCAACAGGAACAGGGTACTGCACTGCTGGGCAGAGCTTGTTACTGTCCACGTTGATGCTAAAAGGATGCGTGAAAGTTAATGACCTATATTATTCACACATTAGCAATGTGCCAGTTTATTGAGGACAATAGACCACACCCATCAAAACCCCCAACTAATGGCTCAAAGGTGTCTGATGAGGATTTACTGACCCACTCAGGTAGACCTTTCCAACGTTGGAGAGGAAAAACTCAAGGTTGTTATGGTGGCCTCTCCTCATCAAAGGGACGATGGAGCATGACCGCTTCAGGCTCCGCTTCAGGATGGCCTGTGCACCAAAGCGTAAGAATAATGGCTGAGGCTTGTGCAGGAGTGGACCCGCTCCTGCTTCGTGGCTGACACAGTGTCCCACGCAAGGTCAGCCGTGCGTCCAGCTGACCTTGCGTGGGACACTGACAACTCCCAGATCAAGCCTCCACGCTAGTTTGCTCCTCAGTGCTGCTGTGTGTTGAGAATGGGTGTCTTTAACCCCCAGTGATGGGGGTTGGGGGGGGGGGGCAACGCCCCCTGAAGCTGAGAAACTTTCAGTCATTTATAACCAATTTAGAGGGAAATTGCTGACAAGAAAATTGAACATAAGACGACATATTTAATGAAAAATTAAACGGAGCGGATTGTCCGAGGAAAGGAACTCTGGTCCGTTTTAAAGGGAGAAAACACGCGCAGTGGGAACGCACCCCAAGACGGTTTCTCATGCGAAGACGGCATCTCTGTTCACGCCCCACATCCCGATCCAACAAAACCATTAATGAGTGCAGAAAGTATCGTACAGACTTTAGAGAGGGACGGGCGAGTGCGTCCCTGAGACAGTTCTGGGTCAAAGGGGAGCCCAAGAATAATGTACCTGCAACAGAGCATGAGGGGCAATCTCCAGCACCACAGCGTCGTCAGGAACCCGACTCAGAGCCTCCTGGAACAGCACAGGGCTCACCAGGTTGTTCACATGGTAGTCCGCCGAGCTGTACTTGGCTAGAGGAGCGTCCCACTGGGATTGGGGGATGCTGGTGCTAATCCAGCGGGATGAGCGCCGACGAGGCTCCTTGATCACCTACACACACACGCGACATTAACCGGGCTGGATCATCATCGTCACACTAGAATTGACCTTTCAAGCAGAACTAGTCAGAGGGTACGTGCACGTTCAAACACAGAGTTTGACCTCTACTGACCTTCTTCAGAGCAGCTAGCAGGCTCGGCGCGATGGAGGCCATGTAGTAGGAGTGGAACGCCACGCCAGCACTTCGGACCTCCTTCGCAAACACTCCTTGCTCTTTCAGCTCCGCCACAAATGTACGGACCGCATCCTGATGGAAAACACACACGCACGCACGTGCACGATGTGAAAAGCCATGCTTACATTCAACAATAAAGCTGCTAGACTTATGACCTGCGTATTGGCAATAGAATAATTACTAAGCATAATGACAATTATATAATTGATAATTGCAAGAGCGATCAAGTAATCATTAAGTGGTGATTAAACAATGTTAAGTAACTTTGATACAGTGAAGGTTAATAGGACAATAACTGCCTGCAGAGGTGTAATAAGATGAAAAACAACATCCATCCATGCTTCGGTAACGACCTTCATGTCTGGAGGGAGGACACCGCTTTCCTCCCAGCGCTGCTTGGAAACTCCTTTGTAAACCACCTGTTTCCTGCTCTTCTAAAGAACCATCGTCTGTGTGCCTAGAAAAGCGAGATGAATTCACTCAGGCAGGCAGACTTCTGCTTGTGTGGGCGGAGCCCCAAGGCCGTGGTAAAATAATTAAAGACCAATCTTACATAATCATGAGTCTTTGTTATACATTTATTCAAAGTAACACAACTTGGTGTCAGAAGTGGGATGCCCTGGCTGGCCCGGAGTCTGTGTGAACAGCGAAGGCCACCAGGTCTGTAGCAGGTCTGCCTCTGAGTCCCATCAGCGTTACGGAGAGAGGACCGTTCACGCTGACTTCTGGTCGCCACCACGGGTCTAAATAAAAGAAAAGGAAGCCTCCAACGACTTACCGGTAAGAAAAACTTAATGTTTTCAATTATTAACCGCTTTCCATTTTGCTCATAATTCTAATTAGGATATTGATGTCCAGACGAGACGCCGGTCTTCAGGACTCAGAGTGACAAGTCCCCGGGGCCTTTGAGTGAGAAAGGGGTAACGTCAGCAAGCACAGCTCGCCCGAGGTATTCTGATCAGGTACTGAGTATCTGGCCGAGGCAAGCTGGACGGGTTGCTACTAACACAGCCCGTCCGAGGTATTCTGATTAGGTACTGAGTATCTGGAAAGCAAACGAGCTGGAGATGGGATCTTCAGGCAGCAGACAGATGAAGGATCCTGATGATCAGGTGGTCTGGACATCACCAATAATAGAAAAAGGGAAATTCCAAGCAACACTGTGGGAGGAAGTCATAATTTCTAAGTCTTAAACAGCGGAGACTAACTGTCAAACTGTGATGTAGTCCAGCTGCAAAGCGGCGTCCCCCCTCCAGACATGAAGGTCGTTACCGAAGCATGAATGGATGTTGTTTTTCATCTTATTACACCTCCGCAGGCAGTTATTGTCCTATTAACCTTCACTGTATCAAAGTTACTTAACACTGTTTAATCACCACTTAATGATTACTTGATCGCTCTTGCAATTATCAATTATATAATTGTCATTATGCTTAGTAATTATTCTATTGCCAATACAATTGCAACACGACCAAGTCTCGACATCTCCTGGTCTTGACTTGAAAGGACGGAGCGCCAGTTCAGCGCCATCAGAGCGGCACAGATAAAAGACATCTGACCTGAGGGCCCGAGACGGTGACGGTGTCCTCAGCATTGTGGCAGGCTGGGACAATTCCCAGAGGACACTGAGCAAGGCATTCCTCCCAGGTCAACCCTGGACAGAAGAGGGGGAGACAAGCAGCCAAGCCTCAGCGTGACTCAACAGTGGGAGGGTGCCAACGCTGGGAACAGCCCTTCAGGTTCCATCATGGGAGAACTATGCTGCAGAACCCAACCGGCAAGTTGGGTTCTGTCCTTCCCTGCTACACCCGTGTGTGCCTTGAGACAACGTTCTGTTGTGATCTGGTGCTGTGAAATAAAACTGAACAAGGAGAACCCCCCCCACCCCCCCCCCACATTTAAGCATGGCTGCTGCTACAATGAAACGATGCGTCCTTCCTCACCAACAGCAGCCATGCCCCCTGGAGGAAGACTGGCCTCCTTGATGCAGCGCCCCCTCCAGTACGCCGCGAGGATGGCCTCGCTGTGGCTGAGGGAGCCATCAGCGTAGCCGCAGGCTAGCTCCCCCACCGAGTGTCCCACGATGCCGTCCGGCCGCAGCCCCATCGAGCACAGCAGGTCGATCTCAGCGATCTGTCGGGGGAGCCACACGACACGCTGAAGCCCGACTGAACGGAGCCGTGCACGAGGACGCTTCACGTGCACTGTTGAGTAGTTCATGCATGTTTACTGCAGCTTTCCCTTCATCATTCTCTTTGAGCAGACTTTAGGCTTTGTGCCGCACACACACACACACACACACACACACACACACACACACACACACACAGTCTTGGTGAAATTTGTTTTTAGAATATAGAAGCCCTGCGATGGACTGGCGGCTTGTCCAGGGTGTAGCCCCGCCTCTCGCCCAGTGACTGCTGGGATTGGCTCCAGCTTGGCCCGCGACCCGATACCGGATTAAGCGGTTGGACAATGAATATAGAAGAAAGAAAACGAGCTTTAACCTGTTGAAACTATTTACAGTAAGCTCTTTGTGCTTCCTCACAGTCCGTTTATCCCCCCATCCAATAAGGTGTCTCCCACCCTACCTGGATGGCGGCGAGGCCAACAAAGGCATGAACGGTGTCCTCAAATGTCAGATCGTCTGCCTCCAGAAGCAGACGAGACACAAGCAGGCCGGTGTCCCGCAGGGCGTCGTCCGACCGCAGGATGGACGCCCTGAAGTCCGGCAGCTGCATGAGACTGCAGCCCATCCCGGCCCACTGGGTTCCCATGCCTGCAAAGCATCCGCCACTGAGAACACAGTCGATGTACTCTGGAGTACATCTAAAGTACACAGCGCAGACGATGTACAGCTCATGATCCCACGCTCTAAACTTCTGCATGCTGTATATTCTATAGTCTACAGCTACAATAGCTACGACGGCTACTACCACGATCTACTCAGCAACACAGAGGACGTCGGGTTCGTAGCTACATGGGGCGCGACCCGCGGCTTAATAAAACGTGGACTCGTTCTCGTCCTCTGTGCCCACAACGCAAGGTAAAACACATTCCTCGCCAAAACGACGCCAGCAGGCTGATTGTTATTTTAAGTTTGCCCTCGCCGAAGGGGAGGCGAGCGTATTGCAATTGGGTCTGTCTGTTTGTCTGTCTGTCTGTCTGTCTGTCCACGCGCTAGTCAAAAACCAGTAACCCAATCGACTTGAAAGGCTCTGTCCGAGGCTCGGTCCTCCCCCAGAACGGCGCTGATCCGGATCTGGATCCAGATTCTAGAACTCTTCAAAGGATTCTTTAACATTGCGCGATAGGGCACTTGGAGGCGAGGGTCTGCAACCTCTGATCGACATTCTAGTTTAACTATGTAATTTATACATCATAAACACAAATATAAGATGTTGCTAGATACAAAGCGGTGCGCCGTGACCCTGATGTCCCGCCTACTCAACCGATCCTGGGATCTACTCACCTGAACAGACGTACCAAAGGGGTCTGGCAGCTGCCTGCACCTGCTGAATATCCATGACATCACTTTGAGAGCCAATCAGAGTGTAGCCTCTGTAGGGCATGTTAACAGTGGGAACTCCTGACACCTCATTCAGCAAAGACAGGAAGGCGTCATTCCCAGCATGTTCCTTCCCATTTCGGAGCACCGCGCTGACCGCAGGCTCTGTGCGACCACAGGCCTGGAGCAACCTGGGCCCCGCCCTCGGCGCCGCCCTGGGTGCTGCATTCAACTCGGCTTGTTTCTTGGCTGGACGAAGGATCACGTGAACATTTGAACCTCCAAATCCAAAGGAGTTGATACCTACGATGCCTCCTCGGATAGGAATAGGTCGGTCGACAACTTGAACACGACCGTCAGTGAGGGCGGGGATGTCAGGGTTAGGACTGTCAAAGTGCAGGTTGGGGGCCCAGACGCCCCTCTCCAAAGAAAGCAGTACCTAAGAGCACGAGAGCAGGATGAAACATTTCCGCCTGGAACAGCTCTTCAGCTCCACACTTTGAAAAATGCAAAATGGCTGGAAGTGAAATGATCGGCTGCAGCCTGAAGTTCCAATGATATTACACGTGAAATAAAGGTTCATTCATTCATTCATTCATTCATTCATACAGTGCACATTAACGAACGTCAATACAGACGAATCCAATCGATGTAAATGTGCCGGATTTGAGCAGAAATGCTAATTTACATCCGCAGTCCCTCGGCAGGTAAAAGAAAGACACAACAAGACTTCAAAAAGAACAAGAGGTTACAGTAAAACAAAGGACGCCCAACCTCTCTCTCTCTCTCTCTCTCACCTTCGCTAGAGCAGCCAGACCAGAGGCGGGTTCTGGGTGGCCCATGTTAGATTTGGTGGAACCAATAAGAAGAGGTTCCCGCTTAGATTGACAGAACACGCCGACGATGCCGTTGACTTCCTGTGGGTCACCGACCTGCAGGTAGAGAGCAGAGGTGATGCAGAGACGCTACTTTAGACACGAGACGAGTGTCACGCTGAACCCAGCACACCCCACCTGCGTTCCTGTGCCGTGGGCTTCGACATACTCCACCTCCTCAGGCGCGATACGCGCTTCCCGGTACAGACCACGAACCAGCCTCTGCTGCATCTCACCTGAAGGAAATGTGACGCCTAACGGACAAAGAAACGCTTCTCAATCAACTCACCTGGTTAAATGCATTAACTGGTAGCTCATTGGCCAATCATCAGTCCACATTTAAACACCGACAGTATTTCTGTCAGTGTTTACGGGACGTCATGGAAAACCGATTGTCGACACATCAGGGTAAATCAGATGAGCCCATAGGAGATCAGATGTTCATCAGATGGGGGTACAAGTATCCGAAGGGTACTGCAATTCTCTAAATGTTCCAGTGAAACCGTGAGGAATCTCCTTTATGTATATTTCCTCCTTTAAAATGGTGCAATAAATAATATTACCTTTGGTGGAGGTTCATCAGAGAGCCTCATACAAAGACAACGTTAATCTGACAGAACTCCCACAGCAACAACTCCATCGTTCAGATCCGATGGTTCCAGAAGAGGAAGGCCGAGACGTGGGGCTGAACGTGACTAAAATCAGAGACCTAGTCCCCTCAAAGTCTACGAGCCCCCATAGGACACATAAAAGTCAACCTTAGATTGTTATTGGTGGACATAAAACTTTATTTTAAATCATATCCATCCCTCCATCTTCATCCACTTATCTGGGGCCGGGGGGGGCAGACTTCCCTCTCCCCGGCCACTTTTCTAGCTCTTCCGGGGGGATCCCGAGGCGTTCCCAGGCCAGCCGAGAGACAGTCTCTCGAGCGTGTCCTGGGTCTTCCCCGCGGCCTCCTCCCGGTGGGACGTGTCCTGAACACCTTCAGGAGGCATCCTGAATAGGTGCACCTCATCTGGCTCCTCCCAACGCGGAGGAGCAGCGGCTCTACTCCGAGCTCCTCCCGGATGACGGATCTTCTCACTCTCAACGTCACATAGAAAATTAAAGGACCAAAATGTGTCTCTGCCCAATTAAGAGTTAAAAGCGCCGGTGGCCGGTTACAAAGGCCGCAATGACACGCCGTCACCACTGGAGAGACCGACGCTCCACTTCAGCACTACAAATATAGAACCTGAACCGCAAGATGACGTCAAGACGTGATGACTGATCGTAATGCTTCTCCGTTCCATTCGGAGCCACGCCCACGTTAAGAAGGCTCCTCACTGTTATCATTTGCTTAATGAGCGCCCCCTCCTGGAACCCTTGCATCAAACGTGTCGTTACTGGTACTGCTGCGTTTGTCGTCCTCCCGTTGTGCAGCACTATGCTCGATGCTCATGCGTCACGGGGCTGAGGTCGGCGTCTCACCCTGCTCTTTGAACCCGTCTGTGTTGTTGCCAGCGTTGACGACGGTGGCGTAGACCCTTTTAGCCGCAGACCGCTTGGTCAGCAGAACGGCCACCGCGGCCTCGGAGCGGCAGTACCCGTTTCCTGGGCAACAGACAGACGACAGAAATAAGAGCACGCAAATGTTTGCGTCAGGAATGGCATCCGGCATGAACATTCGGCAAGAAAAATGGAACCGGGAAGTTACATTGTTAAAATAAGATGTAACCCTCTCACGACTCACTGAATGAATCTCAACCAACTGGTGACCGTAGAAATTATACATTTCCTAAAGACCAAAAACGTCACTTCAATACTTGATTGTTGTGTTGAAAGCTCTGTCGGAAATATTAACTCTTTCAGTGCCAGCCATTTGCAGCTCAGCTACATGCCAAGTGCCCCAGTTTTTGCTCATGTTGTCCCATTTTTAAAATCCCACAGAATATTTTCGACTATTACTATGCAAACACCAAACCTACCAAATTAAAGATTAAAGTCTCTTCTTTCATCAGGAAATCAAAGTGTGTGCCTACCATTATTTGTTCTGGGGGCATTGGCCATTGAAGAGAGTTTAGGTAAACATCAATGGCATTGAAAGGGTTAAGGGTTATGGACAAGGCAGAAGAGCTTCTTATCCTGCATGTTGAACCACAACCAGCAGAAGATCAGGAAACTTCACTCAACTACAGGTCATTACCACAAAAGATGAATCTTTGAAAACCAAAATCCAAATTGAGAACGAACGGCTGAAGAGTGAGAATAATAATAATAATAATAATAATAATAATAATAATAATAATAATTTTACCGAGCGCCTTTCTGGACACTCAGACGCTTTACATCGGGCAGCTTGCCCTCCGTTACCTGAGGAGTCAAAGGATTTGCAGGTGCCCTCTGGACTGAGCATGCCGAGTTTCATGAACTGCACTGAGGTGTTGGGCTTGAGCAACAGGTTGACCCCCCCCACCAACGCAGCATCACACTGGCCATGGCGAAGGTCATGGAAGGCCATTTGTAGGGCCAGTAAGCTGGAGGAGCAGGCCGTGTCAATGGCAGTGCTGGGGCCTAGCAGAGGAGAGCAAGCAGAGCAGCTGTGGAGTCATTTATTGTTCATTTATTGTTCATTTATTGTTCATTTATTGTTCATTTATTGTTCATTTATTGTTCATTTATTGTTCATTTATTGTTCATTTATTGTTATTTTGCATCAATTGAGTAATTTAATATTAGTTTTATTTGTATTGTTAAATGTCGATGATTTATGTACGAAGGACTTTCAATGGAAACAAATGCTCCTCTTAGACAGGATGTTTGACTGTACTTGTACTGTAATACATGCTACTGTGTGACTGTACTTGTACTGTAATACATGCTACTGTGTGACTGTACTTGTACTGTAATACATGCTACTGTGTGACTGTACTTGTACTGTAATACATGCTACTGTTTGACTGTACTTGTACTGTAATACATGCTACTGTGTGACTGTACTTGTACTGTAATGCATGCTACTGTGTGACTGTACTTGTACTGTAATACATGCTACTGTTTGACTGTACTTGTACTGTAATACATGCTACTGTGTGACTGTACTTGTACTGTAATGCATGCTACTGTGTGACTGTACTTGTACTGTAATGCATGCTACCGTGTGACTGTACTTGTACTGTAATACATGCTACTGTGTGACTGTACTTGTACTGTAATGCATGCTACCGTGTGACTGTACTTGTACTGTAATACATGCTACTGTGTGACTGTACTTGTACCGTAATACATGCTACTGTGTGACTGTACTTGTACTGTAATACATGCTACTGTGTGACTGTACTTGTACTGTAATACATGCTACTGTGTGACTGTACTTGTACTGTAATACATGCTACTGTGTGACTGTACTTGTACCCTAACATTCTATCTAATAAATATATTCATCATCATCACCTTCACCTTATTACGCTTGAATTAGGATCAGAGGGAACCTGAAGCCTGAAGCTCCTCAAGCTGATCAGAGAATGAGGGTGCGTTCCCACTGCACCAAGAGGACTCGGTTCCTTTGGGAGCAAAGTCCTGCATTTATAATCCGTTGAAAGGTCTGCGTTCACACTGTGATATCTCCATAGAACAAACATTCGGAGCGGCGTCACATGGCTGAAAAGGGCGCTCATCGATTGGACAAAGTAGAAGGGGAAGTCCCGCCCTCTCCCATGTTTTTTTTTCGAGCGCACCGTTACGGCTGCTGCTCCTTTAGGGAGGGAATCTCATTTAGTTCTGGCCTAAATCATAAATGTTACACAACGCTAGTCGTGTTTAACAAACACAAAGTCGCTGGGGATCCGTAAAGTCTCTGGATCAGTTCAGAACAACGGAATGAGAAACTATCGCTGATGATCAGCTGACTCTCCGCTCCGCGCTGGACTGTTAAAGCACCGTGGAGCTACTGAACAAAAGATTAAAGTATTATAACGCATATTTAGTAAATTAAATCTACACACAGCAGTACATATTCCACCACTAACTGAGCTTCCCCTGCAGAGCAGCTTGGAGTACTCGCTGTACTTCCTCTACCGGAGATGTACCGCGTAGCATCACTACGTACAGCTGATCCTGCCTTCGCTCCACCGAAAGGAACCGAGACCCTCCTTTTCAGGCGGACTTTTTTGATCCTCTCCAGAGTCCGGATGCGCGTTCCCACTGGCCCAAACGGAGCGGATTATCCGAGGAAAGGAACTCTGGTCAGTTTAAAAGGGAGCAAACGGCGCAGTGGGAACGCACCCTTACTTTATTCAGCAATACTTTGGCTGACAGTTCAACTTAATTGTGAAGTCACCTTTGACCCTGTAGCCTCATTCTGTGTATATACACACCAACATTCCCATGCTACAGCTGGGGGGGGGGCCTACCACTGAAGTCAAAGAAGTAGGACAGTCTGTTGGCCAACATGGACCGCTGGCAGCCAGTCATGCTGTAGCCCAGCAGCTTCTCTGGATCTCGGCTGAAAGCCTCACTAGCCTCTGAGCCACTGGCTCCAATGTAGACGCCCGTCTTACTGCCACGCAGTGTCGCCGGGTTCAGTCCTGCAACACAAAACTGGACATTTTATTATTTATCTAGCAGGAACATTGTGAAATGCAGAGTCAGCAACAAGCAGACCCTGAGCAGGTAAACAATGGAGAGAATAAAACAACGACAACAACAAAAGCACATTTTCCAGCATTCATTCATTGTATTTGTGATTTCACTAGCACTTCCTCATATTGCTGTTCCCTTGTTCCTCACCGCCATCTACGATCGCTTCGTAGGCGATCTCCAGCACGAGACGCAGCTGGGGGTCCATGGTGTTGGCCTGTTTTGGGTGAACGCCGAAGAACGCTGCATCAAAGTGGCCGATATCCTTTAGTTTACCATTCCTCTTTGGAAGTCCATAGAGTCCTAGAAAAAAGCAGGACAAAAGCAATTTTACAAAGAAAAGAAGTAATCACATTCCAGAGATATTAGAGTCTGTACAACACACAACTCATGAGGAAATCATCAAACCAGTTACTGAGATTAGAAAAGAAAGGAGAGCCAAGAGTTACAGATGTTTCCTACTTTCAACCAGTGTTCTTATGGTATACGTAGCTTTTCGACTTCAGGTACCTCAGGTCAACAGTGAGGTTACAAGGACTAGACGTAAAGAAGGTAGAGGACTTCAGGTACCTCGGGTCAACAGTGAGGTTACAAGGACTAGACGTAAAGAAGGTAGAGGACTTCAGGTACCTCGGGTCAACAGTGAGGTTACAAGGACTAGACGTAAAGAAGGTAGAGGACTTCAGGTACCTCGGGTCAACAGTGAGGTTACAAGGACTAGACGTAAAGAAGGTAGAGGACTTCAGGTACCTCGGGTCAACAGTGAGGTTACAAGGACTAGACGTAAAGAAGGTAGAGGACTTCAGGTACCTCGGGTCAACAGTGAGGTTACAAGGACTAGACGTACAGAAGGTAGAGGACTTCAGGTACCTCGGGTCAACAGTGAGGTTACAAGGACTAGACGTAAAGAAGGTAGAGGACTTCAGGTACCTCGGGTCAACAGTGAGGTTATAAGGACTAGACGTAAAGAAGGTAGAGGACTTCAGGTACCTCGGGTCAACAGTGAGGTTACAAGGACTAGACGTAAAGAAGGTAGAGGACTTCAGGTACCTCGGGTCAACAGTGAGGTTACAAGGACTAGACGTAAAGAAGGTAGAGGACTTCAGGTACCTCGGGTCAACAGTGAGGTTACAAGGACTAGACGTAAAGAAGGTAGAGGACTTCAGGTACCTCGGGTCAACAGTGAGGTTATAAAGACTAGACGTAAAGAAGGTAGAGGACTTCAGGTACCTCGGGTCAACAGTGAGGTTACAAGGACTAGACGTAAAGAAGGTAGAGGACTTCAGGTACCTCGGGTCAACAGTGAGGTTATAAAGACTAGACGTAAAGAAGGTAGAGGACTTCAGGTACCTCGAGTCAACAGTGAGGTTACAAGGACTAGACGTAAAGAAGGTAGAGGACTTCAGGTACCTCGGGTCAACAGTGAGGTTACAAGGACTAGACGTAAAGAAGGTAGAGGACTTCAGGTACCTCGGGTCAACAGTGAGGTTACAAGGACTAGACGTAAAGAAGGTAGAGGACTTCAGGTACCTCGGGTCAACAGTGAGGTTATAAGGACTAGACGTAAAGAAGGTAGAGGACTTCAGGTACCTCGGGTCAACAGTGAGGTTACAAGGACTAGACGTAAAGAAGGTAGAGGACTTCAGGTACCTCGGGTCAACAGTGAGGTTACAAGGACTAGACGTAAAGAAGGTAGAGGACTTCAGGTACCTCGGGTCAACAGTGAGGTTACAAGGACTAGACGTAAAGAAGGTAGAGGACTTCAGGTACCTCGGGTCAACAGTGAGGTTATAAAGACTAGACGTAAAGAAGGTAGAGGACTTCAGGTACCTCGGGTCAACAGTGAGGTTACAAGGACTAGACGTAAAGAAGGTAGAGGACTTCAGGTACCTCGGGTCAACAGTGAGGTTATAAAGACTAGACGTAAAGAAGGTAGAGGACTTCAGGTACCTCGAGTCAACAGTGAGGTTACAAGGACTAGACGTAAAGAAGGTAGAGGACTTCAGGTACCTCGGGTCAACAGTGAGGTTACAAGGACTAGACGTAAAGAAGGTAGAGGACTTCAGGTACCTCGGGTCAACAGTGAGGTTACAAGGACTAGACGTAAAGAAGGTAGAGGACTTCAGGTACCTCGGGTCAACAGTGAGGTTATAAAGACTAGACATAAAGAAGGTAGAGGACTTCAGGTACCTCGAGTCAACAGTGAGGTTACAAGGACTAGACGTAAAGAAGGTAGAGGACTTCAGGTACCTCGGGTCAACAGTGAGGTTATAAGGAACCGCTCATACTGCCTGATCTGTGTGTAAAAAGGACTGATGGGTAATTGATGTAAAACTACAGCAGTGGATGGATTTGAGAAATGTTCACTTGAATTAACATCACATTACTCGAGGAAAAAGATCAGTCATACTTTAATTTGTGGAACTTCGTAAGGGGCCTCACCTGGTGCCCACCGCCGGTCATCCTCTGTCACCATATCGACACCATTAATAAGGTTTTCCCAGAATTCCTCCAGGTTGTTAGACTCCGGCAAGCGGCCCGACATCCCTGTTATGACGATGTCATCATCCATGCTGAAGAGCTAGAGTGATGTCATAAAACAGGTTGGAATGAATGTGGACTGAACAGCTCCTGTGGGGGGGTGTTAAGCAGCCATTAATGCTCACCCTAGAACGTATTCATTATGAACTACCCACAGACCTTCAGTGAACTTCTAACTCGCACGACACCATGCGTAACGTTAATGTTTATTACTAATGTTAATGTTTATTAACATTACATTACATGTGTAACGTTAATGTTTATTACTAACGTTAATGTTTATTAACATTACATTACATGTGTAACGTTAATGTTTATTACTAACGTTAATGTTTATTAACATTACATTACATGTGTAACGTTAATGTTTATTACTAACGTTAATGTTTATTAACATTACATTACATGTGTAACGTTAATGTTTATTAACATTACACTACATGTGTAACGTTAATGTTTATTACTAATGTTAATGTTTATTAACATTACATTACATGTGCAACGTTAATGTTTATTACTAACGTTAATGTTTATTAACATTACATTACATGTGTAACGTTAATGTTTATTACTAATGTTAATGTTTATTAACATTACATTACATGTGTAACGTTAATGTTTATTACTAACGTTAATGTTTATTAACATTACATTACATGTGTAACGTTAATGTTTATTAACATTACACTACATGTGTAACGTTAATGTTTATTACTAATGTTAATGTTTATTAACATTACATTACATGTGCAACGTTAATGTTTATTACTAACGTTAATGTTTATTAACATTACATTACATGTGTAACGTTAATGTTTATTACTAATGTTAATGTTTATTAACATTACATTACATGTGTAACGCTTCGACACACGACAGTCTGAAAAGCTCTTCTAGAACGACCTGGAACAAAGCCAACGCAGGGCCGAGCGCCGGCGACAGCGTGGAACCGCCACCACGCCAGATCAACTCGACTCATTCTGATTGTATTCACTGCTATTTTCCTTCTGTAGTAGTATTACAGTAATACCTCGAGTCACTCGTTCAGTGATTCTGGCTGTACCCGAGTATTCCTGAAATGATCCATAAGTGATGGGACACGCCAGTACGAGCGGAGTACATGGACGATGTGTACAATCCTCAACCAGAAGGATGCGGTCAAGAACACAAAGCCTTCCAGAGGCAGAACTACTACGTCTATGTACGAGTACCTGTAAGGTACAAGTACCGCATAAAGTGTTACGTACTGTACAACTCTCTCCCTCCTCCTCACCGCTAGTCTGTCTCGAAGGTGGAACTCATTTGATGTTAGGGTGATACTGCGCACCGCTGATCATATCAATGTGTGATCTATAGAGAAATCAAAAACGCCCTTTCCATCCTTAGCAGGTTGATTCGAGTATTTGGAGACGCCGAACGGATCAAATCGTTCTAAGGTATTTAAAATGGGACAAATTGACTTGACATACGAGTGATTTGGGTTACGAGCCCGGCCCAGGATGGAGTTCTACTCGCATGTCGAGGTATTACTGCATTCAGTGCTGCACTGGAGTTATGAAACGGGTACTTTAATACCGCCATTTTACTTCAGTATGCTAACATTAGCGTGGTAGCACCACGTGGGAGTCCCGCGCGCACAGGTCTGCGTCGAGACAAACGCGATTCTCTCATAATGAACCGACCTGAGACCTGCAATGTCCCGGAGAGAGAGGACACGGACCGGCGGACGCTCACCTGGATTTACCTGCGCGGCTCTGCTCCGTCTGACGTCCGTGAACTCTCGGCTGCTTCTCGTTCGGTCCCGACCCGGTGTCGCTGCTCGTACCGTGGACCGGTGTGTCGGTCCTCCCGGTCTCCGTTCTAGCCGTTAGCCTCGCTGCTTCTGTGGCCGGTTCCCACGTTCACGTCACGTTCACGTCACGCCCGGCCACGCCACATGGTCTGACAGCTTGTCGGGCTCACCGTCCAATGAGAGGAGCCGCCGAGTCGCCGCCCACATCCGCACCAGGGGGGGCGGGGGTTACTGCAGTTCACCACCGGGACGTGACGTCAGTCGCTGGATGTGAAGACGGAGACTTCGACCTGCTTACGTCACAGACCCGGAGCCTGTGTGTAATTTAAAATGTAGCCTCTTGTTTTCGTGGCTTTGTTCGTTTCATCGTGACGTAGTTCTAAATCTGTCACGTGGTCAAAATGACACCGGAAATAACTACACTGTGCGAGGATTCACCTCACCTAATTACTTGCTGAAAAAGTAATTACTTTACTTTTTACTCCCTGCCAAAAGTAATTGGCTACTTATTACTTTAAGTTACTAGTTACTTTAGTTACTTTCCCAACACTGATATTCATGTGTGACTGAAAAGAGCAAAAAGGCTACTTTTAAAATATTGAAACAGAAAAAAGTGACTACTTTGAAATATACATTCGTGTTTCCTCTTTACTCTGGAAGCATCCGGGAACAATTGTTGTCATTTTACGGTAAAGAAGGTGCCGTAAAATGGAATCCAGCTGTTCCAGTATTTCATGTAATCCATGAAATGGACGGCAGGCCGGTCGGAAACACAAAAGGATGACAAACAATAAAGGCCACAGCGCCATTCTGTAGGGTTACGCAGTAAAAATAGGCCGAGTCAAATACCGGGGGGGGCCGGTGTGTACCGAACCCACGACACGAAGCACACGCAACCTCAACCCGGGTCTGCTGACACGTCACATCTGAACAAACTCGGGACGCTCGTGTTGCACTCAGACAACATCTGCATTCTCTCCAGCATGCAGGAAGTGGAGGAATCGGACTGACATTTATATCAGCCAATCAGAGACGGGGATGATCGTCTTCCGCCAATGAAAATAGGAAGACATCGGCTGTTGGGGGATAGGCTGATTAAGAGGTGGGGCCAAAGTGATGACGTGGGCCAGGCTGCAGGTCTGGCTGCTGGGGTTACTCAAGTTCACAGCATCATCGGCGCCATGTCGTAGAAGGTACAGTGACCCGGGATCAATAGACGCAGACGGGTCAATAATTCTACCGATTCACGTTACAGCTCAGGTTGTTTCATAAAAATCTATTTGATTAATAAAAAACTGATGTTCAATATTGCTGCATAAAATCTCAGGGACATTGGGGTGGATGGTTAGGGTGTAACCACGAGCCCCAGCAGGGGGGCCGTTTCCTGTTAACCCAATGAGAAAAGTCTCACACTGGAACTAGTTCTTTGTAAAGGAACTAAAGGGTTTAATCAAAAATACAGAACCACCTGTTCTTTGACAGCTCTGATACTGGAAAATAACATCTTTAAATACCCCCCCCCCCCCCCCCCCCACACACACACACACACACACCAGTTCCTGTGTCAGTCCTTCACATTATAATTCCTGATATTGCTGGCCTTGCCCTGGGCTCCAGGTCTTCTGGGCTTGGCAGTGTTGGATGGTGTTGTGGAGGGGGTTCTCCGCTGTTGGACCACAGTTGGGGGCCGGCTGTGAACGGGGGCACTGAAGCCATTCACCATCATCTGATCTCCAGCATCACCAGACTGTGCTGCATCCCTCTTGCTCATCTCGCCTTCACCACCTCCAGCGTGCAGATGGAAGAAAAAACTGGATTTGGATACAATTTCCCCCCCAAGAAACAAACACAATTTGTCTCCACGAGACATTGCTAGTCGTTAGGTCCGACATATCTGGGGCGGTTACCTTCAGAGAATGTGGATGTACTGAGTCCACAATCCATGATCTTCCACAGCTGGTTCAATGACTGCAGTGATTCTTCTGATGACAGTGGACCCCCTTCCAGATGTGAGTGGGGTTGTGGACCTCCTTCCAGATGTGAGTGGGGTTGTGGACCCCCTTCCAGATGTGAGTGGGGTTGTGGACCTCCTTCCAGATGTGAGTGGGGTTGTGGACCCCCTTCCAGATGTGAGTGGGGTTGTGGACCTCCTTCCAGATGTGAGTGGGGTTGTGGACCCCCTTCCAGATGTGAGTGGGGTTGTGGACCCCCTTCCAGATGTGAGTGGGGTTGTGGACCTCCTTCCAGATGTGAGTGGGGTTGTGGACCCCCTTCCAGATGTGAGTGGGGTTGTGGACCCCCTTCCAGATGTGAGTGGGGTTGTGGACCCCCTTCCAGATGTGAGTGGGGTTGTGGACCCCCTTCCAGATGTGAGTGGGGTTGTGTCCGACTGAGCTGAGGAGTGTTCTCTTTGTTTTTCTTGGAGCTCTACAGAAGAAGAAGATGACGTTGTTATCATATTTAGCAAGCGTGTGAAACATATGAAACTACAGATATCAGCTAAATAGAAATACATTTTACGCTATAACATGTTCAGCCCAAACGGTGTTCTGCTGAGCGTCGCTGAGGAACAGCGGTGGTTGTTCTTGTGTTCTCTTGTGGCTCATTCACAGCTGATAGAGATTCATCGTTCCTCTTTGGCCTCCTTCAAAACAGCCCACAATTCACCTTTCAGGAGGCCGTAAGAGGAGATGGTCACCACGACCCTCTCCAGATCAATCCCCCTACCTTGGCCCCCATTCCCCGATTCACCCCCTTTTTGTCCACCTACGTTGTACATATTATGTGTCTTTTTAATTTATTGTTATTTTGCATCAGTTGAGTAATTTAATATTAGTTTTATTGGTATTGTTAAATGTCGATGATTTATGTACGAAGGACTTTCAACGGAAACAAGACCGCAAGGACTTTTCAGAAATGCTCCTCTTAGACAGGATGTTTGACTGTACTTGTACTGTAATACATGCTACTGTGTGACTGTACTTGTACTGTAATACATGCTACTGTTTGACTGTACTTGTACTGTAATACATGCTACTGTGTGACTGTACTTGTACTGTAATACATGCTACTGTTTGACTGTACTTGTACTGTAACACACGCTACTGTGTGACTGTACTTGTACTGTAATACATGCTACTGTGTGACTGTATTTGTACTGTGATGCATGCTACTGTGTGACTGTACTTGTACTGTAATGCATGCTACTGTGTGACTGTACTTGTACTGTAATGCATGCTACTGTTTGACTGTACTTGTACTGTAATGCATGCTACTGTGTGACTGTACTTGTACTGTAATGCATGCTACTGTTTGACTGTACTTGTACTGTAATACATGCTACTGTGTGACTGTACTTGTACTGTAATGCATGCTACTGTGTGACTGTACTTGTACTGTAATACACGCTACTGTGTGACTGTACTTGTACTGTAATACACGCTACTGTGTGACTGTACTCGTACTGTAATGCATGCTACTGTGTGACTGTACTTGTACTGTAATACACACTACTGTGTGACTGTACTTGTACTGTAATACATGCTACTGTGTGACTGTATTTGTACTGTAATACATGCTACTGTTTGACTGTACTTGTACTGTAATACACGCTACTGTGTGACTACTTGTACTGTAATACATGCTACTGTGTGACTGTACTTGTACTGTGATACATTCTACTGTTGACTGTACTTGTACTGTGATACATGCTACCGTGTGACTGTACTTGTACTGTAATACATGCTACTGGTTGACTGTACTTGTACTGTGATACATTCTACTGTTGACTGTACTTGTACTGTGATACATGCTACTGTTTGACTGTACTTGTACTGTAATACATGCTACTGTTGACTGTACTTGTACTGTGATACATTCTACTGTTGACTGTACTTGTACTGTGATACATGCTACTGTTGACTGTACTTGTACTGTAATACATTCTACTGTTGACTGTACTTGTACTGTAATGCATGCTACTGTGTGACTGTACTTGTACTGTAATGCATGCTACTGTTTGACTGTACTTGTACTGTAATACATGCTACTGTTGACTGTACTTGTACTGTGATACATTCTACTGTTGACTGTACTTGTACTGTGATACATGCTACTGTTTGACTGTACTTGTACTGTAATACATGCTACTGTTGACTGTACTTGTACTGTAATACATGCTACTGTGTGACTGTACTTGTACTGTGATACATGCTACTGTTTACTGTACTTGTACTGTAATACATGCTACTGTTTGACTGTACTTGTACTGTAATACATGCTACTGTTTGACTGTACTTGTACAGGTACTACTTGGTACCAACAGATGACAACATGTGGACCTGGTTTGGTACCAACAGATGATAACATGAGGACCTGGTTTGGTACCAACAGATGACGACATGAGGACCTGGTTTGGTACCAACAGATGATAACATGAGGACCTGGTTTGGTACCAACAGATGACAACATGAGGACCTGGTTTGGTACCAACAGATGATAACATGAGGACCTGGTTTGGTACCAACAGATGACAACATGAGGACCTGGTTTGGTACCAACAGATGATAAAATGAGGACCTGGTTTGGTACCAACAGATGACAACATGAGGACCTGGTTTGGTACCAACAGATGATAACATGAGGACCTGGTTTGGTACCAACAGATGACAACATGAGGACCTGGTTTGGTACCAACAGATGATAACATGAGGACCTGGTTTGGTACCAACAGATGATAGAATATAATAGAATAGAATAGAAAGCCTTTATTGTCTTTGCATAGTGGCTATGCAAAGAGATTAGGAGCGCTGCACCGTCCGGTGCGTCGTACAACATACAGTTCAATAATCTCAGAAAATGCGGTAAATGTAACAGAAAATTCAAGTACGGTAGGTTCAAGCAGAACAAAAAAAAAAGACACATATTTAAAGTGATCAGTGCATGCAGTGCGATTGGCCAGTACTTTGCATGAGGAAGTAGAGTACATTAGTTATTGCACATGAGTTATTGCACATATAGTTATTGCAGATAGTGAGCAGTTGTCCTGTTTAATCCTGGTTGTCGTTCAGATGACAACATGAGGACCTGGTTTGGTACCAACAGATGATAACATGAGGACCTGGTTTGGTACCAACAGATGACAACATGAGGACCTGGTTTGGTACCAACAGATGACAACATGAGGACCTGGTTTGGTACCGACAGATGACAACATGAGGACCTGGTTTGGTACCGACAGATGACAACATGAGGACCTGGTTTGGTACCGACAGATGACAACATGAGGACCTGGTTTGGTACCGACAGATGACAACATGAGGACCTGGTTTGGTACCGACAGATGACAACATGAGGACCTGGTTTGGTACCGACAGATGACAACATGAGGACCTGGTTTGGTACCGACAGATGACAACATGAGGACTTGGTTTGGTACCGACAGATGACAACATGAGGACTTGGTTTGGTACCAACAGATGATAACATGAGGACCTGGTTTGGTACCAACAGATGATAACATGAGGACCTGGTTTGGTACCAACAGATGACAACATGAGGACCTGGTTTGGTACCGACAGATGACAACATGAGGACCTGGTTTGGTACCGACAGATGACAACAAGAGGACCTGGTTTGGTACCGACAGATGACAACATGAGGACCTGGTTTGGTACCGACAGATGATAACATGAGGACCTGGTTTGGTACCGACAGATGATAACATGAGGACCTGGTTTGGTACCGACAGATGATAACATGAGGACCTGGTTTGGTACCGACAGATGATAACATGAGGACCTGGTTTGGTACTGACAGATGACAACATGAGGACCTGGTTTGGTACCGACAGATGATAACATGAGGACCTGGTTTGGTACCGACAGATGATAACATGAGGACCTGGTTTGGTACCGACAGATGACAACATGAGGACCTGGTTTGGTACCGACAGATGATAACATGAGGACCTGGTTTGGTACCGACAGATGATAACATGAGGACCTGGTTTGGTACCGACAGATGACAACATGAGGACCTGGTTTGGTACCGACAGATGATAACATGAGGACCTGGTTTGGTACCGACAGATGACAACATGAGGACCTGGTTTGGTACCGACAGATGATAACATGAGGACCTGGTTTGGTACCGACAGATGATAACATGTGGACCCGGTTTGGTACCGACAGATGACAACATGAGGACCCGGTTTGGTACCGACAGATGACAACATGAGGACCTGGTTTGGTACCGACAGATGATAACATGAGGACCTGGTTTGGTACCGACAGATGACAACATGAGGACCTGGTTTGGTACCGACAGATGACAACATGAGGACCTGGTTTGGTACCGACAGATGATAACATGAGGACCTGGTTTGGTACCGACAGATGATAACATGTGGACCTGGTTTGGTACCAACAGATGACAACATGAGGACCTGGTTTGGTACCGACAGATGATAACATGAGGACCTGGTTTGGTACCGACAGATGATAACATGTGGACCTGGTTTGGTACCGACAGATGACAACATGTGGACCTGGTTTGGTACCGACAGATGACAACATGAGGACCTGGTTTGGTACCGACAGATGATAACATGTGGACCTGGTTTGGTACCGACAGATGACAACATGAGGACCTGGTTTGGTACCGACAGATGACAACATGAGGACCTGGTTTGGTACCGACAGATGATAACATGAGGACCTGGTTTGGTACCGACAGATGATAACATGAGGACCTGGTTTGGTACCGACAGATGATAACATGAGGACCTGGTTTGGTACCGACAGATGATAACATGAGGACCTGGTTTGGTACCGACAGATGATAACATGAGGACCTGGTTTGGTACCGACAGATGATAACATGTGGACCTGGTTTGGTACCGACAGATGATAACATGTGGACCTGGTTTGGTACCGACAGATGACAACATGAGGACCTGGTTTGGTACCGACAGATGATAACATGTGGACCTGGTTTGGTACCGACAGATGATAACATGAGGACCTGGTTTGGTACCGACAGATGACAACATGAGGACCTGGTTTGGTACCGACAGATGACAACATGAGGACCTGGTTTGGTACCGACAGATGATAACATGAGGACCTGGTTTGGTACCGACAGATGATAACATGAGGACCTGGTTTGGTACCGACAGATGATAACATGAGGACCTGGTTTGGTACCGACAGATGATAACATGAGGACCTGGTTTGGTACCGACAGATGATAACATGAGGACCTGGGCTGTTTCTGCTGTTACCTCGGGCCTCTCAATCCCCTGGGACTCAGGGACAACATGCTCAGCAGAAGTGGAAGTCCACTGTCTCAGACCGTACTGCAGCTCCTTGGGGCACAAAGGTTGGTTAGATCAACTGTTCCCTCTTCTGGTAGAGCAGAGTAGTACACAACACCAGAACGTCTCATCCTCACAGATCTGGGGGCAGGCAGGGCCTTCAAAGTCTAATAACATTGTGAGACAACCACGCATACATGCAAAACAGATGCAAAATTAAAGTCGACATTTTGTTTTATTCCTTTTTGAAAATAATGCAATTTGTTTTTGGTGAACTTTCAATGATTTTGATGTAAACATTTAATACTTTAAAAATGTACATGTTCTCCTATTACGTACATTTTTGGAATGATTAATTATTTTGTAGAACATTTGCATATTATGAAGGGAATATTTACGAGTCTCTTGAGTCATTGAGTAGAGCAGCCGTCTCCAAGACGACAGACTTAGAGGAGGTACCTGTCCGGTGAGCTGGTACTGCAGCTGCTCAACAGCAGTCAGACTGTCATGTCTGGGTTTAAGACACTTGGTGGACAAGTCCCTCTGTGGAAAGCCCTCTATAAGAACACGGAAAGACAGTGAGCACTAAAAACAGGACAACGTGCCCAAACACAGGAGTAGTATAAAGTACATCCTCTACCAGATTACATCTGTCTGGAAGAGTAATAGACATAATCTGCTCCTGATTTATAAAAGCTAACCCAATGGGAGGATGTCCTATCTATCTATCTACGCCGACGCCGACAGCTAATTGGATGTTGTTGACTTGACTTCCAGCAGACCGATATTCACTTCACATCAGAAGCCAACTAACCAAAACTCCGGTTCAGGATTGAATGAATGAATATTCTGGACAGTTTATTTCAATGTTCCAAATAAACAAATCCAGGATCAAGTCACGATGATGAATCTTGCTTTTGCTCCGTGAATCGAGTAGTAGTACGAGTCTCCTCTCAGTTTAAGCCGTGCATGTGGTGCCGAGTGTGCCGAGTCATGTACCCTTCAGTCCGGACGCGATGGTCAGGCTCCTGAGGCGGTTGTTCATCTCTATCAGCTGCTGCTTCTCCCTGCTGAGACGGGCGATGCAGAATGCTGCCCTCTTGAGCCTGCTATGCATTAGCCAGCAGCTGCTTTTAGCACTCTGCACATGTTCAAAGAAGCAGTCTGACTTCCTGAGACTTGGGGTCTTCTGTTGGCGCAGCACCCTCTGGAAGGAAAGCCACAATAACTTAGCAGCCTCTCACATTAGTGATTGCTGTGCAGGTGAAACTGGGGCAGTGTTATACGACAGACTAGTGATGTACAATAAAAGCTTGTTATCTTGCCCACATTTTACATTTGTGTGTTGATGACAAATGGTCCAATCGACCATACACCACTGGTCCAGGTAAACCAGCTGGCTGATCTCATTTGGTTCCTGTCCATTGATGTGACCTCTGACCTCTTGCTTTGCCAAAGATGAAGTTTTGACATTTTTCTCCAGACCCAGACCATCTGAAGTTCCATAACAAAACAGGATATAGAAATTCAGCACAGGCTTTGCACAAGGGTGTGGCCCTGAATGTGTGATGGAGTTCCAGCTATACCAGTGCAGGTAGAGCAGTCACTAATAAAGCAAGAGGAGAAACAAGCAGTATATTATATATCAGAGTCATTGATCCAAGAGGCATATCCATAGTTTTGTGTGTAACGTCACCGGTTTCTGGAGGCTCAGCTCTCTTTCCAAGTCACATGTCCAGCACAGCAAATCCCTTTTGGTCCTCTGGAACTCCTCTGTTTGCCTTTGGGTTTGACCACAGACAGAAAAACATCATGTTGTTGTAGATACAGCTGCCCTGGGGTAGATACAGCTGCACTGGGGTAGATACAGCTGCCCTGGGGTAGATACAGCTGCTCTGGGGTAGATACAGCTGCCCTGGGGTAGATACAGCTGCACTGGGGTAGATACAGCTTCCCTGGGGTAGATACAGCTGCTCTGGGGTAGATACAGCTGCTCTGGGGTAGATACAGCTGCCCTGGGGTAGATACAGCTGCTCTGGGGTAGATACAGCTGCCCTGGGGTAGATACAGCTGCTCTGGGGTAGATACAGCTGCACTGGGGTAGATACAGCTGCCCTGGGGTAGATAGAGCTGCACTGGGGTAGATACAGCTGCCCTGGGGTAGATACAGCTGCCCTGGGGTAGATACAGCTGCTCTGGGGTAGATACAGCTGCACTGGGCTCTGGGGTAGATACAGCTGCCCTGGGGTAGATACAGCTGCACTGGGGTAGATAGAGCTGCTCTGGGGTAGATACAGCTGCCCTGGGGTAGATAGAGCTGCACTGGGGTAGATACAGCTGCCCTGGGGTAGATACAGCTGCACTGGGGTAGATACAGCTGCTCTGGGGTAGATACAGCTGCCCTGGGGTAGATACAGCTGCTCTGGGGTAGATACAGCTGCCCTGGGGTAGATACAGCTGCCCTGGGGTAGATACAGCTGCACTGGGGTCGATACAGCTGCTCTGGGGTAGATACAGCTGCCCTGGAGTAGATACAGCTGCACTGGGGTAGATACAGCTGCCCTGGGGTAGATACAGCTGCACTGGGGTAGATACAGCTGCCCTGGGGTAGATACAGCTGCCCTGGGGTAGATACAGCTGCACTGGGGTAGATACAGCTGCTCCGGGGTAGATACAGCTGCCCTGGGGTAGATACAGCTGCACTGGGGTAGATACAGCTGCCCTGGGGTAGATACAGCTGCTCTGGGGTAGATACAGCTGCCCTGGGGTAGATACAGCTGCACTGGGGTAGATACAGCTTCCCTGGGGTAGATACAGCTGCTCTGGGGTAGATACAGCTGCTCTGGGGTAGATACAGCTGCCCTGGGGTAGATACAGCTGCTCTGGGGTAGATACAGCTGCCCTGGGGTAGATACAGCTGCTCTGGGGTAGATACAGCTGCACTGGGGTAGATACAGCTGCCCTGGGGTAGATAGAGCTGCACTGGGGTAGATACAGCTGCCCTGGGGTAGATACAGCTGCCCTGGGGTAGATACAGCTGCTCTGGGGTAGATACAGCTGCACTGGGCTCTGGGGTAGATACAGCTGCACTGGGGTAGATACAGCTGCCCTGGGGTAGATACAGCTGCACTGGGGTAGATAGAGCTGCTCTGGGGTAGATACAGCTGCCCTGGGGTAGATAGAGCTGCACTGGGGTAGATACAGCTGCCCTGGGGTAGATACAGCTGCTCTGGGGTAGATACAGCTGCCCTGGGGTAGATACAGCTGCTCTGGGGTAGATACAGCTGCACTGGGGTAGATACAGCTGCCCTGGGGTAGATAGAGCTGCACTGGGGTAGATACAGCTGCCCTGGGGTAGATACAGCTGCCCTGGGGTAGATACAGCTGCTCTGGGGTAGATACAGCTGCACTGGGCTCTGGGGTAGATACAGCTGCACTGGGGTAGATACAGCTGCCCTGGGGTAGATACAGCTGCACTGGGGTAGATAGAGCTGCTCTGGGGTAGATACAGCTGCCCTGGGGTAGATAGAGCTGCACTGGGGTAGATACAGCTGCCCTGGGGTAGATACAGCTGCACTGGGGTAGATACAGCTGCTCTGGGGTAGATACAGCTGCCCTGGGGTAGATACAGCTGCCCTGGGGTAGATACAGCTGCCCTGGGGTAGATACAGCTGCCCTGGGGTAGATACAGCTGCACTGGGGTCGATACAGCTGCTCTGGGGTAGATACAGCTGCCCTGGAGTAGATACAGCTGCACTGGGGTAGATACAGCTGCCCTGGGGTAGATACAGCTGCACTGGGGTAGATACAGCTGCCCTGGGGTAGATACAGCTGCCCTGGGGTAGATACAGCTGCACTGGGGTAGATACAGCTGCTCCGGGGTAGATACAGCTGCCCTGGGGTAGATACAGCTGCACTGGGGTAGATACAGCTGCCCTGGGGTAGATACAGCTGCTCTGGGGTAGATACAGCTGCTCCGGGGTAGATACAGCTGCCCTGGGGTAGATACAGCTGCACCGGGGTAGATACAGCTGCTCCGGGGTAGATACAGCTGCCCTGGGGTAGATACAGCTGCACTGGGGTAGATACAGCTGCTCTGGGGTAGATACAGCTGCACTGGGGTAGATACAGCTGCTCTGGGGTAGATACAGCTGCACTGGGGTAGATACAGCTGCCCTGGGGTAGATACAGCTGCACTGGGGTAGATACAGCTGCCCTGGGGTAGATACAGCTGCCCTGGGGTAGATACAGCTGCACCGGGGTAGATACAGCTGCACCGGGGTAGATACAGCTGCTCCGGGGTAGATACAGCTGCTCCGGGGTAGATACAGCTGCCCTGGGGTAGATACAGCTGCACTGGGGTAGATACAGCTGCCCTGGGGTAGATACAGCTGCTCTGGGGTAGATACAGCTGCACTGGGGTAGATACAGCTGCCCTGGGGTAGATACAGCTGCCCTGGGGTAGATACAGCTGCTCTGGGGTAGATACAGCTGCACTGGGGTAGATACAGCTGCCCTGGGGTAGATACAGCTGCCCTGGGGTAGATACAGCTGCTCTGGGGTAGATACAGCTGCCCTGGGGTAGATACAGCTGCTCTGGGGTAGATACAGACTTAGAAGTCTTCTGATTCGGTTCATTGTTTACTGTTTGCCTCCCATGTACACATGTATTTGTATTGTGTATTTGTATTGTGTATACAGCCACCGCTGTGATTCCCTGCCCTGATGAAGGTCGTAGGTCGTAGGTCGTTCCCCCCCCCCGTCTCACCATCTGAGTCTGTCGAGCTGCATCCTGAGCCGACCCGCCTCCTCGCTGTCCTCGGCCAATCGGCTTCTCCGTTCCAGCATCCTGACGATGTGCACAAAGAGCCCGTCCAGCTCTCCCTGCCTGCAGACGAGCACACGTTAGTGTACACTGAAGTACACTGAAGTACACTGAAGTACACTGAAGTACACTGAAGTACACTGACGTACACTGACGTACAGAATACTAGGAAGCAGTAACAGTCTGATCTCTGGCTACACAAAGTCGCACACATCACTATAAACACAACTACCGTTATTGATAGCAGGCGAACTCCTCACTTTATTATTGATTGATCCGCTGCACCTCCAAGGTGCTTCATTCTTTCATTGTGTTTGCAGAGGGGGCGTTACTTTCACACGTGATCGTTTGTTTATTGATTAACAGAATTGCTCTGGCTCCCTGGGGGGGGGGGGCAAACACACAAACTTTACTTTTCAAGTCACAGTCCAGAATTTCTCAGGATGCAATTTGTGACTCAAGCCTTGAGATCATCGTGTCCAATGAAAACGGGCCCCTTCTTACAGGAAAACAGTGGAGGTACCGGGTTGATCAGAATCAGAGCATCTACCTTCATCTTCACAACGGAACCTTGTTCATAGATGAGCATCTTCCGTAGCAGAACCTCTATGAGAACTTCTTTCAGAACAGAACCTTCTCTCTAGCCTCCATAGTTTATGCTGACGTAAAAAAATCCTTCGTTCATTTTCCTAACCGCTTTATCCGTAATCTGGTAGCGGGTCGTTCTGAAGCCTATCCCAGCCGTCTATGGGCGAGAGGCCACGTACAGCCTGGACAAGGCGCCAGTTCATCACAGGGCCACACACACACACACGCACACACAACGAACCAATTCACCTAAGCTGCAAGTTTGTGGGAGGAAGCCGGAGAACCTGAAGAGAACATACAAGAAGATGCCAACTCCTCGCAAGCACTGTGCCACCCGGCGCTCCTAAAACACTTAAATACATAATAGTCATTCAAATAAAACAAAATAAAAAAGTTCAAACATGCCTGAAGTTGCAGAATAAAGAACCCAATCAGATGCACATCTTCGGGAGCTCTACACAGAACTCTGCTGGGTGTTTTGAGAGGATACCTGGAGGGGCCATAGTCCCCCCCAGCAGCTTCAGTCAGCTACGTAGCTTGTGCTTCTGAGCCTGGCGCAGGATTCAAGGGAGACATACGTGTAACGCCTTAGTACACACGCTGGTACCTGAGGAAGGAGAACTCCTCTCTGGTCTTCTTTAGTAGACTCTCCAACGGGTGATCCTCTGCAGCCAGGAACTCCTTTGAACCCGTGTCTTTGTAGTGTAGCTGGGCATCAAGGCCTGCCGATCCACTGTGCTCCCCCCGACTG
This sequence comes from Brachionichthys hirsutus, assembly GCF_040956055.1. Taxonomy (NCBI): domain Eukaryota; kingdom Metazoa; phylum Chordata; class Actinopteri; order Lophiiformes; family Brachionichthyidae; genus Brachionichthys; species Brachionichthys hirsutus. The sequence continues at coordinate 9,988,585 of NC_090917.1, read as the reverse complement.
CATCGTTGAGCTGGTAACACAATGTCAACGCAACACTTCAAGGCACTGTGGGACCTGAAATGTTTCCAGGATGGCTCTTATCTATTGACTGGTGTATCATTTAGCCCGCCTTCTGGTGATCTAGTAGTGATCTAGTAGTGATGTAGTAGCGATCTAGTAGTGATCTAGTAGCAATCCAGTAGCGATCTAGTAGTGATCTAGTAGTGATCTAGTGGTGATCTAGTAGTGATCTGGTAGCAATCTAGAGGTGACCTAGGAGCAATCTAGTGGTGATCTAGTGGTGATCTAGTAGCAATCTAGTGATGATCTAGTAGTGACCTAGGAGCAATCTAGTGGTGATCTAGTAGCGATCTAGTAGTGATCTAGCAGTGATCTAGTGGTGATCTAGTAGCAATCTAGTGGTGATCTAGTAGCGATCTAGTAGCGATCTGGTGGTGATGTAGTGGTGATCTAGTAGCGATCTGGTGGTGATGTAGTGGTGATCTAGTAGCGATCTGGTGGCGATCTAGTGGTGATCTAGTAGCAATCTAGTGATGATCTAGTAGAGATCTAGTAGCAATCTAGTAGCAATCTAGTAGCGATCCAGTAGTGATCTAGTAGTGACCTAGTGGTGATCTAGTAGCAATCTAGTGATGATCTAGTAGTGGTCTAGTGGTGACCTCGTAGCAATCTAGTGATTATCTAGTAGTGATCTAGTGGCGATCCAGTAGCGATCTAGTAGCGATCCAGTGGCAATCTAGTGGCGATCTAGTAGTGATCTGGTAGCGATCTAGTGGTGATCTAGTAGTGGTCTAGTGGTGATCTCGTAGCAATCTAGTGATTATCTAGTAGTGATCTAGTGGCGATCCAGTGGCAATCTAGTGGCGATCCAGTAGCGATCTAGTAGCGATCCAGTGGCAATCTAGTAGTGATCTGGTAGCGATCTAGTGGTGATCTAGTAGTGATCTAGTGGTGATCTAGTAGCGATCTAGTAGTGATCTAGCAGTGATCTAGTGGTGATCTAGTAGCAATCTAGTGGTGATCTAGTAGCAATCTAGTGATGATCTAGTAGCGATCTGGTGGCAATCTAGTGGTGATCTAGTGATGATCTAGTAGCGATCTGGTGGCAATCTAGTGGTGATCTAGTGATGATCTAGTAGCGATCTGGTGGCGATCTAGTAGCAATCTAGTAGTGATCTAGTAGTGATCTAGTAACGATCTAGTGGCGATCTAGTAGCAATCTAGTGATGATCTAGTAGCGATCTAGTAGTGATCTAGTAGCAATCTAGTGGCGATCTAGTAGCGAGTTTCACCATCAGATGTCACGTCAGACCTGTTAGGGTTCTGGTTCCGGTTCTGAAGGACACGTCCCGTCAGAATGGGGACGAGGTTTGGGACATTTTTAATTAAAGACTCGCTGGATGTTTGTTTTTCTTTTTTTTGGGGGGGGGGACGCACAACACAACCTCTGAGTTAATAACGAGCTCTAAGTTAGCGTACCTGTAACGTTATGCCCCGCCCCGTGGACAGACGTCTCCATCAGCGGTCGGTCGTCGGTAGGTCGTCGGTAGGTCAGCAGCACCGGGAGGTATCAGGTCCACTGGGCCGCGCTGCAGCTTCCGTACAACAATGCGCATGCGCGCAGACAGAGCATGTGATTGGCAGAACACAGAACATCACAGCATTACGTCAGATCCTGTAACAAGCACGTCCGTCAAAGTCTCCCCCCCGTCCCCCCCACTGATAGAATAAGGTTCCGGGGCCCACCGCTGAAAGGAAATTATTGATTTACTTTATCGTACGTTATAACGAGGGCCTTTCTTTTTACCATTCGAACCCGGTACCTTCTTGCTGTTAAGTCAAGACAGCGCTAGCCCAGTCGGGCTTTTATTTTGAAGGGCGTGGCCGGAACAACAATGTCGTCACGGGTCGGTGGGGTTGATCGACTGTGGTTTGTGAAGCTGCCGCGGCGTGGAGGGTGATTCACCCCGTGTGTATCTAGGACTCTTTAAAGTTCCCTAAGTACACGGTCGTGTATCTGATAAATGACCAAGTCGCTGCGGAGGTAAACTTCCGGCTCCGGGGACCGTCTGTTCTTTACCGAGCCCGGTGCCGCGCTTCATCCACGGTAAGTGAAGCACCGCAGGGCTGGGGGGCATCGATCTCACCGAGCTCACCTAGCTCACCTGCTAGCACACCGCGTTACCCTCGAGTAACGGCGCGCGTTACCTGTACATTCGGGTAAAGGGTCGCGTGTACAGCGGGAAGTCGCTCTGATCAATCGGATTTTGAACATCGGGGAGGGTGCTGTGGTTGATGACGTCACGTTCCAGCTGCTGAAAGCTCTTCCTTTTCCCGTGCAGGACAGCGGGAGGATGGGACATGGTGCTGCTGGGAGCGACTGCAGCCCTGGGGGCTAATGGCCCCCCCACTTTCACCGGCCAGGATGCACCTGGCCTCGGTGGGGGTCAGCAAGCTCTGCTTCCTGTTCTCCCTCGCGTTCTGCGGCCTCCTGCTGTTGCTCATCCCTGCCCTCCAACCCCCGGGACGGCAGGCTGTCCGACCTCAGCCACGGCCCCCGGTCAGACCCACCCGACCTCAGCCACGGCCCCCGGTCAGACCCACGCAGGCTCAGCCACGGCCCCCGGTCAGACCCACCCGACCTCAGCCACGGCCCCCGGTCAGACCCACCCGACCTCAGCCACGGCCCCCGGTCGGACCCACGCAGGCTCAGCCACGGCCCCCGGTCAGACCCACCCGACCTCAGCCACGGCCCCCGGTCAGACCCACGCAGGCTCAGCCACGGCCCCCGGTCAGACCCACGCAGGCTCAGCCACGGCCCCCGGTCAGACCCACGCAGGCTCAGCCACGGCCCCCGGTCAGACCCACGCAGGCTCAGCCACGGCCCCCGGTCAGACCCACGCAGGCTCAGCCACGGCCCCCGGTCAGACCCACGCAGGCTCAGCCACGGCCCCCGGTCAGACCCACCCGACCTCAGCCACGGCCCCCGGTCAGACCCACCCGACCTCAGCCACGGCCCCCGGTCAGACCCACGCAGGCTCAGCCACGGCCCCCGGTCAGCCGATTGCACCATGCAGAGGAAAGTGACGCCGCCATGTGGCTCAGTAGGAGCCCAGCTGCCCAGGGGGGGGTCACCCTGACGGCCGTTGCTGGGACTGACGGCCTCAGTCCTGTGGGGGCGACAGACTTCAAAGGAGACACTCTTTCTGGAGGAGCGGGCCGTGACCCCTCCAGGTCCAGGACTTGGGAGTCGCTGGCGTTTACAGACGTCTTCATCGCGGTGAAGTCCACGCGGAGGTTCCACAGGTCCAGACTGGAGCTGCTGATCCAGACCTGGGTGTCCCGAGCCAGAGAACAGGTGATGAGTCCTTCATCAGAGCACAACGCTAGTGAGGATGAGGATTAGGGAGGTACCCGATCACCTCATTTGATTTTGAACCGGTACCGAGTCCCGATCCGATACTTCTATAATACAGAAAAAAATGAAGACGAGTGAAGAAACGGATCCAGGGTGTCCCTTACGTTTTATTTCATCATTTTATTTCAACATTTAACTCTTAAACGGAGCATAGCTCGAACATTCCAGTAATAAATAAAATACTTTTTTCACTTCCTGTTTAGCCAGCATTCAACCAATAGCGTCACAGGAAGTGATGTCATGCTGCACGCGCTGCCATCTCTGTCTGGCATAGAGAGGTCTCACTCTGTAGCGTAACTCCAGATCTCATAAAAAGTAATGACAATAACGATCCATATATATCCGGTCCTGATCGGGTCCCGATCGGGTCCTGATCGGGTCCCGATTTCCGATCACAAGATGCATCAATGCTTCATGGATGCTGCTTCGGCTTCAGCCGTCTGACCGGAAGGAAAGGAGTTGGTCGATGGTGGAGTGAGATCAAACGCATACTTTCATTACCAGGAAGTGCTTCGTGTTCAGACTCATGTCATCATGACACACAGGATGTTTGAAGCTGGAAACGAGTTCAGGCCGAGCTCGGACGCATCAGGACATGGGTTCGAAGTGTTCCTAGAAGTAAACACTTTAAATAGTTCAGTAACTGTTTAATGAGGAGTCAGCTGGAAATGTTTCTCTGACCCAAACGACCAATCACAACCACAATGCAGCAAACAAGACGAGGCCTCGTGGAGGAGAAGCGGACGGGTTGCCTAGCAACAGGAGGACAGGGCGTCCATTTTGTTCGTTGGCCCGTGTTAAATTACCGTACGGACAGCGTGATGTTGTAAATGAGGAGCACAAGGACACGATGTCCTCTCGCTAGGAACGGAGCGAGACCGCAGACACACCTGGTCAGCAGGAAACGCCCGGGCGGTGCGAGGTCGCGTCCAGCAGTGCCCCCCCCCCCCCCCCCGGCAGCCTTTAACAGCGTGTCTTTGTCTGTTTTAGACCTACATATTTACCGATGGCGACGACAAGGAGCTGCAGATGAGAACAGGTAAGAGGCCTGTCTTCAGGTGGTGCTAAACGATTCCGTTAAACGGAACCCCGATGACCGACAACTTGGCAGAAATGTTTATATTTCACAGGTGTATTCGTTTTATACTGTGTATGTATACTCGCTCAAGACTCGGCAGCTACTTCTGATTCTGATTCAGTGCATTCTGGGGAACCTCGGTTCTCCTAATCCGTTCCAGAATACTGTCTGAAGACCCAAACTCTATTTCCTATAATAAATAATGTAAACTGGATGAACCCGTTCCTACGATAAAGGCCCATTTACATGTCTGCAGGTATTTTAATGTGTAACTACGTGTATCTAAACAACAGAAAACACAGATAAATAGTACATAAAGGTTAATTTAACCCACTCCTGCATCATTTACATCCCGTTTTGGCTGTGGTGTCGGGAGGGAGGGAGGGGGAGGGGCTATTCCTTTGAAAGGCAGTCTTCCTCCATAAATGACTAACTGTCCTTATTATTTCCTTCTTTAATTCAACACTTGTTCCTCTTTTCTCTTCCAGTAGTTTTACTGCTGCCTTTCTTTGGCTCCGTGACTAAGAGCTAAAGAACAAAGAGAAATAAAAACACTCTTTGTCCTACGGCGGGTCGACTCCACCTGAACCTGCTTGGTTAGACTCCGCCTTCGGTTCGCCTCGGATCCACTCGTGTGTTCGAACCCCGAGGCATTTTAAACGTCGTTGAGTGGCTGCGTACGTTTGGGCGCTGCCGTTGCTTTACCTGCTGCCCCCTTGTTGGAGGTGATGCCTTGACGTTTGGGCGCTGGCGTTGCTTTACCTGCTGCCCCCTTGTTGGAGGTGATGCCTTGACGTTTGGGTGCTGGCGTTGCTTTATCTGCTGCCCCCTTGTTGGAGGTGATGCCTTGACGTTTGGGCGCTGGCGTTGCTTTACCTGCTGCCCCCTTGTTGGAGGTGATGCCTTGACGTTTGGGTGCTGGCGTTGCTTTATCTGCTGCCCCCTTGTTGGAGGTGATGCCTTGACGTTTGGGCGCTGCCGTTGCTTTACCTGCTGCCCCCTTGTTGGAGGTGATGCCTTGACGTTTGGGCGCTGGCGTTGCTTTATCTGCTGCCCCCTTGTTGGAGGTGATGCCTTGACGTTTGGGCGCTGGCGTTGCTTTACCTGCTGCCCCCTTGTTGGAGGTGATGCCTTGACGTTTGGGTGCTGGCGTTGCTTTATCTGCTGCCCCCTTGTTGGAGGTGATGCCTTGACGTTTGGGCGCTGGCGTTGCTTTACCTGCTGCCCCCTTGTTGGAGGTGATGCCTTGACGTTTGGGCGCTGGCGTTGCTTTATCTGCTGCCCCCTTGTTGGAGGTGATGCCTTGACGTTTGGGCGCTGGCGTTGCTTTACCTGCTGCCCCCTTGTTGGAGGTGATGCCTTGACATTTGGGCGCTGGCGTTGCTTTATCTGCTGCCCCCTTGTTGGAGGTGATGCCTTGACGTTTGGGCGCTGGCGTTGCTTTATCTGCTGCCCCCTTGTTGGAGGTGATGCCTTGACGTTTGGGCGCTGGCGTTGCTTTACCTGCTGCCCCCTTGTTGGAGGTGATGCCTTGACATTTGGGCGCTGGCGTTGCTTTACCTGCTGCCCCCTTGTTGGAGGTGATGCCTTGACGTTTGGGCGCTGGCGTTGCTTTATCTGCTGCCCCCTTGTTGGAGGTGATGCCTTGACGTTTGGGCGCTGGCGTTGCTTTACCTGCTGCCCCCTTGTTGGAGGTGATGCCTTGACATTTGGGCGCTGGCGTTGCTTTACCTGCTGCCCCCTTGTTGGAGGTGATGCCTTGACGTTTGGGCGCTGGCGTTGCTTTATCTGCTGCCCCCTTGTTGGAGGTGATGCCTTGACGTTTGGGCGCTGGCGTTGCTTTATCTGCTGCCCCCTTGTTGGAGGTGATGCCTTGACGTTTGGGCGCTGGCGTTGCTTTACCTGCTGCCCCCTTGTTGGAGGTGATGCCTTGACGTTTGGGCGCTGGCGTTGCTTTATCTGCTGCCCCCTTGTTGGAGGTGATGCCTTGACGTTTGGGCGCTGGCGTTGCTTTATCCGCTGCCCCCTTGTTGGAGGTGATGCCTTGACGTTTGGGCACTGGCGTTGCTTTATCTGCTGCCCCCTTGTTGGAGGTGATGCCTTGACGTTTGGGCGCTGGCGTTGCTTTACCTGCTGCCCCCTTGTTGGAGGTGATGCCTTGACGTTTGGGCGCTGGCGTTGCTTTATCCGCTGCCCCCTTGTTGGAGGTGATGCCTTGACGTTTGGGCACTGGCGTTGCTTTATCTGCTGCCCCCTTGTTGGAGGTGATGCCTTGACGTTTGGGCGCTGGCGTTGCTTTATCCGCTGCCCCCTTGTTGGAGGTGATGCCTTGACGTTTGGGCGCTGGCGTTGCTTTATCCGCTGCCCCCTTGTTGGAGGTGATGCCTTGACGTTTGGGCACTGTGCTGTAATTGCTGCCCTTCTTTGTTTTATCCATATTGACCCTGATTAAAGTCGATGGATGGTGAGATTGGTTCCTCTTTGTTTTCTATTTGTATGCTCACGAATAAAAACATGTCGTCGGTCTGAAGCCGGTGAGCTCCCAACGTGACGTGTCTTGCAGTCCAACACTTGGCGACTTGGCGTCCGGGTCACGGGTTCCATTCCATGCAATGGAGCTCGCCGGGTGTAGCGGGGCACATGCTGCACATAAACCCGGACCTGAAAGAGAACGGGCCCCCGGTGTGTCCGCACCTCACGGAGCCTCGCTCGCCGCTGCATGGACCTGATCCGTGCTGTCTCTCTGTCCTCCAGGAGCTAACATCGTAAACACCAACTGCTCAGCAGCTCACACCCGCCAGGCTCTGTGCTGCAAGATGTCTGTCGAGTATGACAAATTCATCGAGTCTCAGAAAAAGTACGTGAAAAGTGACTCGTTCCTGATCTGATCTGACTGGACTCGGTGACACTCGTATACAAACTGGGGTTCATCGTTCTAGCAGTTGACCCCGAGGACACAACCGTTCACGCGTTCCTAAGGCCAGCTGCCTGTTGCCTGTTTTCCAGGTGGTTCTGCCATGTGGATGATGATAACTATGTGATCCTGCCCAGACTGCTCCAGTTGCTTTCCTCCTACCACCATAGCCAAGACGTCTACCTGGGCCGTGCTAGCCTGGATCATCCGATCGAGGCTCCGGAGAGAGTTAAGAGTGATGGATCGGTCAGTTGTCTTACACTTTCAATAAGATTGGGTTCCATGTCTCACTCGAGATTATCCTACACTGTCTCTCGGCCGACCGGGGTGCCATTAACAAAAACTGGATACCTATCAAAACTCATCGGTAGCAAACCTCGGCTTCTGTTCAACATGTCCCACTCTCTCGTGAGCCCCTAGTGGTAGAACTGCTTATTGCATGTCCTAACCTCCACGTTCACAGCAAAGTCTCCTCTTGAAATAGATGAATAATACTTTGTTCATTAGCCATGCTAACGCCGCTGCTAGCTAGCCGACTGGACTCTGAAGAGCCTCACGCTGATTCAAGGATGCGCACGTGAAGCGTAATGATTTACACTCGGTATTAAGTATTGAGTATTTAACATTTAGTGTGCTCCATTTTGTGTGAGGAGTTAAATATGATTAAAATCTCTTAATATTCTCTGCGTGTCAACATAAATGCCCACGCGTGCCTCGGGTTGCTGACCCCTGGTCTAAGTATTTTTATTCAGCTGCAAGCCTTTCTGCTGGAACGCAACATTTATGAATTTGACAGCACCAAATCAGCCCCTTAACGACTTCAGCATGACTGCCAACGCCGGTAGCGCTCCTTGCTACGACCGGACCGGTACTCGGCCTCGCTGCGGCGTTCGGGATAACGTTATCTCGCCGAGAGGAGTATGTTGAAAAGTCCTACCTCGCCAATAGGATGTTCACAGTTCAAATAACGCCTCCTTACTTCTGAGGTCTATTTCGAGCCCAGTTTTGTCCCTGCTCTATATGCTGTAGATTTTTAGGAAATACAATATGTTCCTGTATTATTTTGCAGATTGACATGTCTACCTTTCAAGCCGAACAGTAAGGTTTCTGTTCAGCCCCTGCTGGAATGATTGGAGGATGGAGAAAGTCGTGATCATTATTTATGAAGACACTCCTAATGACACTGCCGACTTTCTCGGCTCCCTAAAGCTTAATATTTGTTCCACTGGCAAAAATCTTAGTTTAAGTTTTGATGAGGCCCTAAAATTGGACAGAGGTTAGCTGGGATAGGAGGCCGAGCTTTTTCCCGTTGAGGATCGTGGCAGAGGTTAAGTCGGACACCGGCGCTGTTCGGCCAGCTGCCTACTGCCTCTGGAACAAGTTGCCCTGTTGCTCACCCCCGCAGGTTTCCAAGTTCCCAAGTCCATTCTGAAAATGTTTGACTCGGTAACTGAAGGCTATAGCGGTCGAGGTATTGCAGCGCTGTTCGCTTTTGTGTTTTAGTTTAGTTTAGCTGGTTGGTTGGTTGCGTTTCGGGTTGCGCTGACGTGGTGCGTAACTATGTGAGGAGGAGGATTTTATATGGTATTGATGTCACCACGACATAAAGGTAGTTGGGAAGCCGTAGACTCGTAATGATCCTCGGTGGAATCTGAGCTTTCTGTTCCCTCCCCGTGTGCAGACTAGTAGGCTGCTTTGGCACTCAGGTGGTCCCTCCTATAATCAATACTCCTCCAGTCCATAACTTTAAATAGTCTCAGCAGCTGGCTCTTTTTGTCTCCTTTCAGGTGTCTGTCAAGTTCTGGTTTGCCACAGGTGGAGCAGGTTTCTGTATCAGCAGAGGGCTGGCGCTGAAAATGAGTCCGTGGGCCGGGTAGGATAAGCGTCCGTAAACCTTCGAGAGTGACTGGGAATGAATGAAGGAGTGATCGGAGTGTGCAAGGTGGGCTGAAACACGACCACCGTGGAACAGACGGATCAGATGAGAGTAGCTCTTGATGGGCCAGAGGGACGGATCACTAACGGGCCCAGAGGTCCACTTCCAGGCTCCAGAATCAGGCTACCAGAAGCGTCTACGTGTGGATTTTGTCTTTATTTTTGCTTTAATGAATAAACGAAAGTAAACAAGTATGATGGTAAAACTGTTTTTTGTGTGTATTTGAATGATAATTCTGCACAAGATTTGTGTACATGTATGTACTCTCCCTCTTCTTTAAATACTCGGGTTTGGGGTTATTAACATTTTGGATTTATCAGTGTTTTTGTTCAGAGCTAAAATCCTCTGCATAGACTGATGGTGGACAAATGGCTGAAAAGATCAACCGTGCTCTTCTGTGAAAGTGTTAATCGAGTTCAGTCTTCTTTTCCATGGAGCAATGATTGAAGTGGTTCTGAAGCCGGTTCTGTTTGTGAGATGCTTGTCTGGCTTCAGCTTGGGGAACTTCATCAGCACAGCGGAGAAGATCCGCCTCCCTGACGACTGCACGGTGGGCTACATCATCGAAGCGCTGCTGGAGGTGACGCTGACGCACACACGCCTCTTCCACTCGCACCTGGAGAACCTGCACAAGCTGCCGGCCGACGCCGTGCTGGAGCAAGTGAGTCTGCTGGACAGCTCGATGATGTCACTTTGCACACCTGGACACACCTGGACACACCTTCTCATTGAAAGCTTTTTCTCCATTCTGGCTCCATGCTGAAGGGAAATGACAGGAAGAGCTCGGCGTCCCGGTTTACTGCAGAGTTCATAGTTTTGATGCTTTCAGTGAAAATCAATAATGAAACTTACGGCCTCGCCGAGGAGCTTCTGCTGGATGGATTTCAGGGAGTGTTACCGGGAACAGTTAACGAAATGTTGGTGATGATCCAGATCCATCCATAACCGTTTGAGTTATTTTGCTGACGGACGGCGTGATTTAGAGCGTCGCTCTCTGCCCGGGTTGATCATCTTAATAATAATATTAATAATAATATATTTTATTTATGTAGCGCTTTTCTAAAAACTCAAAGTCGCTTATCATCTGGTGACGGGGCCGCCCCGGTAGCGCTGGACTCTTCATCCTCGTATTGAGTAACCCAAACGGTTTCTTTCTTCGTAGTACCGCTACTCCGACGCCACCTGTTGGGTGGAGGTCCTCATTACAGTCTAGGGGAGCTCTGACCATTATTTAGAGCTCGCTGTTTAAGTTCCTTAGTGTGTTGTACTCAGTTGTACTCCGACTGCAGCTTCCTGACACAATACTCTTGTTGCTACTGCGTTGTCATATTAAAGTCTCTGATCTGCTTTATCTGATTTATTTGGGCTTTCTTTTGTAACAGGTGACTCTCAGCTACGGAGGCTTTGAGAACAGACAAAATGTGGTCAGCGTTGTTGGAGGCTTTTCACAGACAGAAGACCCCACAAGGTGTGTGCGCGTATACGTAAATGTGTACATGCATATACTGTATGTGTGTGTGTGGCCCCCGTCAGTGGGTATGATCTGTTAGGCAGCAGGGGAATAATTGTCATTTACATAAAACACGCCCACATGACTCAGTAGACCAATCAACGTGGATTCTAAACGGAGGGGGAAGGATATTCGGGTTTAAAACTTTGTCTCCTGAGAAATGTACAATTAAATACTTTGGGTCTCAAACTCAATACTGGAATGTTTTAATAGTTAGCAAAACAGTACAATATAATAACATGTATGCAATAGTTGAAAAAATAAACTTAAAGCCCTCACACTTTTGTTTCAAACAGTTATTTGATCTGAGGAAATCAGCATGACATGCTTCTATTTAAATAAAATCACTGCAGCATGAACTTCTTACGTTTTACACAACTCTCCTCCGAAGGCCAAATATCCCGAACTCTTTGTGAGGAGTGTATTTTGTTGAGGCAGGAAAATGCTGAAAGGAAAAGAATCATCTTCGACCCCCAAGATTGTAATTTTAAAATTGTAGTACCTTCATGTTAAGACATTGTGTTTGTGCTGACTTGGCATTTATCACTGGCTTCTCCTTTCTGCCTGTTTCTGCATGTTGTGATATAATGATCACAAAAATATGTTGTATATTGGAATCTTGTATGATTATTGCTTCTATTCAAGTCAATTGGCGCTTGTACTCTGACGCTGTTCTCTTCCCTTCCTGCAGGTTTAAGACTGTCCACTGCCTCCTCTATGCGGATACTGACTGGTGTCCAAAGCCCCGCTCAAAAAGCTGAGCGCTGTACGCTATACGTCCAGCTACAATTGTAGGAAATACTTTGCACGTCATTTGGATTATTTCAGGGGGGGGGGGGTTACATCATAGCAATTTTCTTCTGATCAGCAGATTTATGCCAATTTTTATTAATTCAGATCTTCTTGAAGACGAGGCAATCATAATGTTGTGCCTCTCAATAATTGCTTCTGTCCTTCATGTTCACGTTTATTTCTTTCATAAATTCCAAGTTCTTGTCTTTTAATCCAGGGTTCTCGTCTAGCTCTGGCTAGCGATTGCTGCTCTGGCTAGCGATTGCTGCTCTGGCTAGCGATTGCTGCTCTGGCTAGCGATTGCGGCTCTGGCTAGCGATTGCTGCTCTGGCTAGCGATTGTGGCTCTGGCTAGCGATTGCTGCTCTGGCTAGCGATTGCTGCTCTGGCTAGCGATTGCGGCTCTGGCAAGCGATTGCTGCTCTGGCTAGCGATTGCGGCTCTGGCTAGCGATTGCTGCTCTGGCTAGCGATTGCTGCTCTGGCTAGCGATTGCTGCTCTGGCTAGCGATTGTGGCTCTGGCTAGCGATTGCTGCTCTGGCTAGCGATTGCTGCTCTGGCTAGCGATTGCGGCTCTGGCTAGCGATTGCTGCTCTGGCTAGCGATTGCGGCTCTGGCTAGCGATTGCTGCTCTGGCTAGCGATTGCTGCTCTGGCTAGCGATTGCTGCTCTGGCTAGCTCTGGGGAAATTGGCAGGTGAGATAGACGGTTAGACAGATTTAGAGACCAGAATGGCCCTTTGTAACTGTATTTTTTGTTCTGTGAATGAAGGATACTCTGATTCTTGGCTTTTAGGTTCAGCTTATAGCATCAAAAAGCCCGTTGCTGCTTACAGGTGTATTCAGATGTAAATGTGATGCTGTTACTAGCTACACCGTCGCCTCTCAGGTACAATGCTACACACATTGGTGTCTGTTATGGGCTGGGTGAACAGAGCCACAGATCCCTTTTAAGTTTCATCACCGTTTTTCCTTTTTCCTCTGTTAAGAGTCAACAACAAGTCCAAAGGGAGATTCCTCAGGTGCTTGTTCAGTCTGGTTAAAGACTTACCAACCTAAAGGTTAAATAGAGCATGAAGATTTCCGGTAGCTGAATATTGACGTGACCACTGGTGACTGAGTTACTGCAAACGGGTCAAAGTCTGGTCGCTTATAAGATAAAGTCACTTTACTTATAAAGGCTGCTGAGCTGCAAGGCCTCAAGCTACAAGTAGTTAAATGTCTACATAGTTCTTTTATTTCCGTTCGTTAACTCAGAATAATGTTTGAGACTCACTCGGTGCTCGTCACTAGGTGGGGACGCGAGGGAGTCACACGGATGCACCTGAATGTTCTCACCTGAGTCCTGTTCAGAGGGTTTCAACAGTAATGGCGTGTCATGATTGTAGTTTCTGTGATGGCGTTGACCACGCCCATGGTAGCAAACATTATCTTTTGTTATTCCTGAGACGTGATCACAAAGACTATTTATACTAAACTGACGTCTATAAAGGTGGATCCATCACTTCTGGGTCCGTTCTGAGCGGTCTAGTTTGTTGACTGTTTGCCATTGATGTAGTCATGACGACTCGTATAACCTTACCTTGTTTCACATGGTGAAATATAATTTCACGCTAAACTTGACGTTCCTTTCAGCCTCAGGAATCTCACTGAGAGCGTGTCAACCTTTCGGTATCAAGGGTCTGCGTACCGTCTCACCCCCCTGCTGCTCGCCTGTTAGTGCTTTCGTCTGTCTAGAAGGTAAAACTCGTAATAAAACCATATGTTATATTACGGTAATTCTGTATATCATTGTCTGCGTATCTATGTAACAATTAAAAAGTTTATTCCATTGTTAGACGCCTGAACGGATTCAATTGTGATTTGAGTTACGAGCTCGGTCCAGGAACTGCAAGTACACAGTGTGGGGGGGCTGACCATCTGCTATATATTATAATTCAAGATTCAAGATACTTAATTTGTCATTATGCGAACATAATTATAAAAACATAATTATGGAAATTATAATTGTACTTGGCAGATATCTTTCTAATGAACAATCGTTTCCTCCTGTTAATTATGATGCAGTTCTTATTGTACTCAATAAACTGGTTGTCCGCCCGCCCAGCTCACACCAGTGTGTCTCTCATGTTTTAGTAAACCTTGTACCACTGCTGTGTGTGGTATAATAAAGTTTGATGCATTCACCCGATGGGTTGCTCTACTCTCATTTTCTCATGTTTTAGTAAACCTTGTACCACTGCTGTGTGTGGTATAATAAAGTTTGATGCATTCACCCGATGGGTTGCTCTGCTCTCATTTTCTCATGTTTTAGTAAACCTTGTACCACTGCTGTGTGTGGTATAATAAAGTTTGATGCATTCACCCGATGGGTTGCTCTACTCTCATTTTCTCATGTTTTAGTAAACCTTGTACCACTGCTGTGTGTGGTATAATAAAGTTTGATGCATTCACCCGATGGGTTGCTCTACTCTCATTTTCTCATGTTTTAGTAAACCTTGTACCACTGCTGTGTGTGGTATAATAAAGTTTGATGCATTCACCCGATGGGTTGCTCTACTCTCATTTTCTCATGTTTTAGTAAACCTTGTACCACTGCTGTGTGTGGTATAATAAAGTTTGATGCATTCACCCGATGGGTTGCTCTACTCTCATTTTCTCATGTTTTAGTAAACCTTGTACCACTGCTGTGTGTGGTATAATAAAGTTTGATGCATTCACCCGATGGGTTGCTCTACTCTCATTTTCTCATGTTTTGGTAAACCTTGTACCACTGCTGTGTGTGGTATAATAAAGTTTGATGCATTCACCCGATGGGTTGCTCTACTCTCATTTTCTCATGTTTTAGTAAACCTTGTACCACTGCTGTGTGTGGTATAATAAAGTTTGATGCATTCACCCGATGGGTTGCTCTGCTCTCATTTTCTCATGTTTTAGTAAACCTTGTACCACTGCTGTGTGTGGTATAATAAAGTTTGATGCATTCACCCGATGGGTTGCTCTACTCTCATTTTCTCATGTTTTAGTAAACCTTGTACCACTGCTGTGTGTGGTATAATAAAGTTTGATGCATTCACCCGATGGGTTGCTCTGCTCTCATTTTCTCATGTTTTAGTAAACCTTGTACCACTGCTGTGTGTGGTATAATAAAGTTTGATGCATTCACCCGATGGGTTGCTCTACTCTCATTTTCTCATGTTTTAGTAAACCTTGTACCACTGCTGCGTGGCTTCCATCCCGGCCGTGGAACACTGGACCAGCTCTGCTCTTCCATCAGGTGCTGGAGGGTTCATGGGCGTTCACCCAGCCAGTTCACACGTGTTTTGTGGATTTGGAGAAGGGGTTGACCTCGAGCCTCACAGTATCTTGTCGGGGGTGCTTGGGGAGTATGGGGTCCGGGGCCTGTATGATTGAAGTCAGAGCTTGGTTCGCATTGCTGGCAGGAAGTCAAACCTCTTCCAGGTCCGTGTTGGACTCCGGCAGGGCTGCCCTTTGTCCCCGGCCCTGTTCATAATCTTTATAGATGCAGCCAGGGGCTGGAGGGGGTCTGGTTTGGGGGGCAAATGATTTCATCTCTGCTTTTTGTGGACATCTTTGAGTACTGAAGCGAGTGGAATGAGGATCAGCGCCTCCAAATCCGAGGCCATGGTTCTCTACCAGGGAAAGGTGGTCTCCCCTCCCCGGGTCGGTGGGGAGTCTCTGCCTCAAGGATCTCAGGCTCTTGTTCACGAGTGAGCGAAGGATCGGTCTAGGAGTTGAGCCTTAAGGCAGCAGAACTGGGATTAAAATACACACGAGATGCTCGGAGAAGGAAGTGATGCAGATGAGCTGCTAAATGGAAGAGAAAGACAAATGGAATAGCGTTACTAAGATTTACACCAACACTAAGATTCATGTTCATGATCATAGAAACGATTTGACAACTTCCAAATGTAATTAGAAGAGTGTTAAACTATAGTGTTTCTAGATGCATCAGAGACATTAGCAGTGGTATTTACTACTAGTATCTCTGGTTATAAGGCAAGGATGCAATACCCGCTTAAGAGCAGAGGTCATATTTAAACTCAGAGCGAAATGAACAGCTGTTTATAGAACGCTTGTTATAAACATGTGGTAAATATCTACTTTACATGGTTTCCTTTGATGTTCAATGCTGTATTGCAACAAAGTAAAACAAATTAAAGTCACGTTCGGATGTATGACGTGGCACAAAGGAAGGCGGTCACGTGAGGTTTGGTCGGACACTGCCGCACGTGGTTTCTCACGTGACCTAATCGATCTCCGTGCTGTTCCCGAACATGGACGTTTCATTTGCAGGCAAACGAGCTCTCGTCACCGGAGCAGGAAAAGGTAAAGCCGACAGAGGGAGCCCGGCCCCCGCATTGTGCGGGACGGCACCGCAAATTGAGGCTGCGTCCCGCATTTTAATGTCACCGCCACGTGTTTTATTTTAATTGTTAAAGTCAGAGCGACACCAGCGCGGGTCCGCTGCTCCTCCCCTTTCTCTCCTTCACTCAAGCGACCGGTATGATTGACAGCTGCCCGTCATCGTTCACTGCATGCGCGTCCACTTTCCCACAACATTGATAAGCCCCGCCTCCAAACAAAGCCGCTAACGCCAGCAGGAAATGATCATTTATGGGAGAAAAGCACGGATCGATCCGCTCAAACATGCGGGAGCGCCGTGCAGCTCTCACTGCTGATTGGCTGCTCCCTGTGCCATGGCTCTGCGTGTAACCAATGAGATGGTGCTGTGGGTGGGACAATGCTACGTCATCAGAGCCAAAATAAAGCAGTTTTAAATTGATCAGATGCCAATATGCGTCAAATGCTGAATATCGGTGCAGATTAAAACTATTGATAAAAGAAGAAAATTGTGGTAAAATAAAAGAATGTGTTTTTGTGTTTTTGTGATTCAGGGATTGGTCGGGCGACGGCTCTCAGGCTGGCACGCTGCGGGGCAAAGGTGGCAGCGGTGACTCGCACACAGGCCGACCTGGACAGTCTGGTGCAGCAGGTACCTTCCTCACACACACATCCACGGTGCACATAAGGGGGACCCCTTTGCTTGGCCTTTGACCCCTCCACACCCTCCTGTCCGTCTAAGTCGTTGGGGGTTGGTGAAAACTTGGAAAATGCTCCGGTGGAGGTTTATACTTCCAGATCGCAGATTCGCGTATTCAGACAGCCTCAGACAGAACATCCGATCATCATGCAGAAGCTGAGCGTCCAGGCCAGCCCGCTGCCCCAGAGACCCCCAGAGACCCCCAGAGACCCCCAGCGACGCTGAGCGTCCAGGCCAGCCCGCTGCCCCAGAGACCCCCAGAGACCCCAGAGACCCCCAGAGACCCCCAGAGACCCCCAGCGACGCTGAGCGTCCAGGCCAGCCCGCTGCCCCAGAGACCCCCAGAGACCCCAGAGACCCCCAGAGACGCTGAGCGTCCAGGCCAGCCCGCTGCCCCAGAGACCCCCAGAGACCCCCAGAGACGCTGAGCGTCCAGGCCAGCCCGCTGCCCCAGAGACCCCCAGAGACCCCCAGAGACCCCCAGAGACGCTGAGCGTCCAGGCCAGCCCGCTGCCCCAGAGACCCCCAGAGACCCCCAGAGACCCCCAGAGACCCCAGAGACCCCCAGAGACGCTGAGCGTCCAGGCCAGCCCGCTGCCCCAGAGACCCCCAGAGACCCCCAGCGACGCTGAGCGTCCAGGCCAGCCCGCTGCCCCAGAGACCCCCAGAGACCCCAGAGACCCCCAGCGACGCTGAGCGTCCAGGCCAGCCCGCTGCCCCAGAGACCCCCAGAGACCCCCAGAGACCCCCAGAGACCCCAGAGACCCCCAGAGACGCTGAGCGTCCAGGCCAGCCCGCTGCCCCAGAGACCCCCAGAGACCCCCAGAGACGCTGAGCGTCCAGGCCAGCCCGCTGCCCCAGAGACCCCCAGAGACCCCCAGAGACGCTGAGCGTCCAGGCCAGCCCGCTGCCCCAGAGACCCCCAGAGACCCCCAGAGACCCCCAGAGACCCCAGAGACCCCCAGAGACCCCCAGAGACCCCAGAGACCCCCAGAGACGCTGAGCGTCCAGGCCAGCCCGCTGCCCCAGAGACCCCCAGAGACCCCCAGAGACCCCCAGCGACGCTGAGCGTCCAGGCCAGCCCGCTGCCCCAGAGACCCCCAGAGACCCCCAGAGACCCCAGAGACCCCCAGAGACGCTGAGCGTCCAGGCCAGCCCGCTGCCCCAGAGACCCCCAGAGACGCTGAGCGTCCAGGCCAGCCCGCTGCCCCAGAGACCCCCAGAGACCCCCAGAGACGCTGAGCGTCCAGGCCAGCCCGCTGCCCCAGAGACCCCCAGAGACCCCCAGAGACCCCCAGAGACGCTGAGCGTCCAGGCCAGCCCGCTGCCCCAGAGACCCCCAGAGACCCCCAGAGACCCCCAGAGACCCCAGAGACCCCCAGAGACGCTGAGCGTCCAGGCCAGCCCGCTGCCCCAGAGACCCCCAGAGACCCCCAGAGACCCCCAGCGACGCTGAGCGTCCAGGCCAGCCCGCTGCCCCAGAGACCCCCAGAGACCCCAGAGACCCCCAGAGACGCTGAGCGTCCAGGCCAGCCCGCTGCCCCAGAGACCCCCAGAGACCCCCAGAGACCCCCAGAGACCCCCAGAGACCCCAGAGACCCCCAGAGACGCTGAGCGTCCAGGCCAGCCCGCTGCCCCAGAGACCCCCAGAGACCCCAGAGACCCCCAGAGACCCCAGAGACCCCCAGAGACCCCAGAGACCCCCCAGAGACGCTGAGCGTCCAGGCCAGCCCGCTGCCCCAGAGACCCCCAGAGACCCCAGAGACCCCCAGAGACGCTGAGCGTCCAGGCCAGCCCGCTGCCCCAGAGACCCCCAGAGACCCCCAGAGACCCCAGAGACCCCCAGAGACCCCCAGAGACCCCAGAGACCCCCAGAGACCCCAGAGACCCCCAGAGACGCTGAGCGTCCAGGCCAGCCCGCTGCCCCAGAGACCCCCAGAGACCCCCAGAGACCCCCAGAGACCCCCAGAGACCCCCAGCGACGCTGAGCGTCCAGGCCAGCCCGCTGCCCCAGAGACCCCCAGAGACCCCCAGAGACGCTGAGCGTCCAGGCCAGCCCACTGCCCCAGAGACCCCCAGAGACGCTGAGCGTCCAGGCCAGCCCACTGCCCCAGAGACCCCCAGAGACCCCCAGAGGACCCCAGAGACCCCCAGAGACGCTGAGCGTCCAGGCCAGCCCGCTGCCCCAGAGACCCCCAGAGACCCCCAGAGACGCTGAGCGTCCAGGCCAGCCCGCTGCCCCAGAGACCCCCAGAGACCCCCAGCGACGCTGAGCGTCCAGGCCAGCCCGCTGCCCCAGAGACCCCCAGAGACCCCCAGAGACCCCAGAGACCCCCAGAGACGCTGAGCGTCCAGGCCAGCCCGCTGCCCCAGAGACCCCCAGAGACCCCCAGAGACCCCAGAGACCCCCAGAGACGCTGAGCGTCCAGGCCAGCCCGCTGCCCCAGAGACCCCCAGAGACCCCAGAGACCCCAGAGACCCCCAGAGACCCCAGAGACCCCCCAGAGACGCTGAGCGTCCAGGCCAGCCCGCTGCCCCAGAGACCCCCAGAGACCCCCAGAGACCCCCAGAGACCCCAGAGACCCCCAGAGACGCTGAGCGTCCAGGCCAGCCCGCTGCCCCAGAGACCCCCAGAGACCCCCAGAGACCCCCAGAGACCCCCAGCGACGCTGAGCGTCCAGGCCAGCCCGCTGCCCCAGAGACCCCCAGAGACCCCAGAGACCCCCAGAGACCCCCAGTGACGCTGAGCGTCCAGGCCAGCCCGCTGCCCCAGAGACCCCCAGAGACCCCCAGAGACGCTGAGCGTCCAGGCCAGCCCGCTGCCCCAGAGACCCCCAGAGACCCCAGAGACGCTGAGCGTCCAGGCCAGCCCGCTGCCCCAGAGACCCCCAGAGACCCCAGAGACCCCCAGAGACCCCCAGTGACGCTGAGCGTCCAGGCCAGCCCGCTGCCCCAGAGACCCCCAGAGACCCCCAGAGACGCTGAGCGTCCAGGCCAGCCCGCTGCCCCAGAGACCCCCAGAGACCCCAGAGACCCCCAGAGACCCCCAGAGACCCCCAGAGACGCTGAGCGTCCAGGCCAGCCCGCTGCCCCAGAGACCCCCAGAGACCCCCAGAGACGCTGAGCGTCCAGGCCAGCCCGCTGCCCCAGAGACCCCCAGAGACCCCCAGAGACCCTGAGCGTCCGATTGGCGGGACAAAGCCCAGCATTTATCCAATGAGCGCCCAGTTTCGCGCAGTGGAACAGCCCACGCCACGCTTCCCCTAGAAGTCAGTAGACGCTCAGCGTCCGACTGCGTTAAAGCGCGAACGAGAAGGAAGTTGTGACAGTTACCTGTGAGAAGTAGCTGGTTCTGAACTAAAGATCAAAGTATTCTAGCGCATATTTAATCGATGAAATCTACACACAGCTGTACATATTTCACACTCTGTTTGACTCCTCCTCTCTTTTCTAGAGCAGACCTGCACTTCTCTAGATTCTCCTCTACCTGCAGATCACAATGTCATCTGCAAACATCATATTCAGAGGAGCTTCCTGTCTCACCTCATCTGTTAGTCTATCCATCACCATGGCAACCAGAAAGGGGCTCAGAGCTGATCCCTGGTGCATCCCACCTCTACACTAAACTCCCCTGTTGCTCTACTGCACACTTCACTGCTGTCGTACAGCTGTCGGATCAGAACGTCATGTCCATTGACTCAAACCCCCACCCAGTCCACAATGCACCAGAGCCCTTTGATCCTCCTGCAAGTGGTGGGCCTACTGGAGGACCCATCCATGGCTGTGTGATTTACATTTAGACCGTCTTCCTTCTCTACCTCAGTGTTTGCTGTTGACTTCTTCTTACAGTGTGCGTCCATCATTCCAGTTTGTGTAGACCTGGCAGACTGGGGGGCCACAGAAGCAACCCTGCAGGATGTCGGCCCCATAGATCTGCTTGTGAATAATGCCGGCTGTTCCGATTTGCAGCCTTTTCTGGATGTTACACCTGAACAATTTGACAAGTAAGACAATTAAACACGTCTTACTTGTTGGTCCGGTCCCTACTCAAGGAGCGATGAGGTTAGAGCTAGAAATCTGATGAGTGGACCGCTCTTATCTCCTGGGCCCCAGCTGCCCCGGCTGCAGCAGAAAATGGCGCCGAACAGGGACAATTCAGCACTATTTTACATCATAGCCATGAGCTGTTGTATTAATTATGTTTTTTTTCATCTCCAGGTTGTTCAATGTAAATGTGAAAGCTGTGATGCATGTCTCTCAGGTAGAAAATATTCAGTATGTATTCCTGTACCAGTGTACCTGATTCCTTTGTCATATTTAAATAGAACCTGTGATTTATTTTTTTAGTACAGATTCAGATTTTAGGGGGAAAAAGCAGCTCTTTAGTGTGCGTGTGTATTTAAATAAAGAAATTGGCATCTTTCCACCCGGGCGGGACGGCGTCTCCTTGGAGCTTGTGGTGCTGAGGCTGGTTATACACCAAGCTTTATTTGGACCTATCACTCA
Organism: Brachionichthys hirsutus; assembly: GCF_040956055.1. NCBI lineage: Eukaryota > Metazoa > Chordata > Actinopteri > Lophiiformes > Brachionichthyidae > Brachionichthys > Brachionichthys hirsutus. The sequence continues at coordinate 9,967,368 of NC_090917.1, read as the reverse complement.
TTATAAAGAATATACACAGATAAAGCCAAAATCACGAAAATGATGCAAACACAGCGCGTGTGCAGGAGACGAGTACCTGAACCAGCACTCGTTCCGGTATAGAATCAGTTACAATTGCACAAATGGAAAGGAGACTGGCTTGTGCTTCTGAAAGGTCTTTCTGTGTGGGCAGGTCGTGGCTCGTGGGATGAAGGCCAGAGGCTCCGGCGGCTCCATCGTTAACGTGTCCAGCCAGGCCTCCCAATGTGCCTTCAGGGATCACGCTGTGTACTGTGAGTCACGCATCCTGTCATATTTATATTACTTAATGAATGAGGAGTGTTTACCGTGGTGCTGGTTCCAGTGGTCCGTCTTTATCCGCCTCACGGGTGATGCTGCAGCCTCTCCCAGTTCCTCTAGGGGCGAGAGGTAAGCGACTCCCTGGAAGCATCGCCAGTGCACTTTTTTTTTGCCACAAAAAGGGCAAACCAAAGACAATCTCTGTGTGTTCAATTCACCAAAATTGCATGCGTTTGGGAACCGTAGAACCCGGTGAAAACGGGGAGAACATACAAGTTCCTGACATCTGTAGTCATGAAGTCCTTTGAGCGCCTGGTTCTCCACCACCTGAAGACCCTCACCGCCCCCCCCCTGGACCCGCTGGATCCCCCCAGGGCTGTGTACTTTCCCCCTGGCTCTTCTCCCTGTACACCAACTGCTGCACCTCCAGCCATCAGTCCGTCAAACTGATTAAGTTTGCGGACGACACCACCCTCATCGGGCTCATCTCGGACGGTGATGAGTCTGCCTACAGGAGGGAGGTGGACCGGCTGGTGTCCTGGTGTAGCAGCAACAACCTGGAGCTGAACAGCCAGAAAACAGTGGAGATGATCGTGGACTTCAGGAAAGTCACAGTCCCACCGCCCCCCCTCGCCCTCACAGACTCCCCTACCCCCATCTCCATCGTGGACTCTTTCCGCTTCCTGGGCACCACCATCACCCGGGACCTCAAGGGGGAGCCGACCATCAGCTCCCTCATCAAGAAGGCTCAGCAGAGGATGTACTTCCAGCGGCAGCTGAGGAAACTCAAGCTGCCGACCCAGATGTTGGTGCAGTTCTACACCTCCACCGTGGAGTGCGTCCTCACCTCCTCCATCACCGTGTGGTACGCTGGCGCCACCACCAGGGACAGACACAGAGTGCAGCGCATTGTACGTGCTGCGGAGAAGGTGATCGGCTGCAAGCTGCCATCGCTCCAGGACCTGTATGTCTCCAGGACTCGGAGGCGTGCAGGTCGGATCACAGCCGACCCTTCCCACCCTGGACACGGACTCTTTGACCCTCTCCCCTCAGGCAGGAGGCTACGGTCCATCCGGACCAGAACCTCCCGCCACAAGAACAGCTTCTTTCCCTCAGCCGTAAGACTCATGAACACTTAATGGTTCTGTCCCGGACTCCTGAACATTCGTAACTGATAACTTGCACTGTTCCATTTGCACTGCGTGATTACGCTAGTTTACTGCTGCTAGTATACATCTGTGTATCCACTCCTGATGCTGCTGTTTTGTGATGTGTCTGTACTTGTATGTTTTTGTATTTAGTCATTACTGTTAGATGTAGCACGACTTCACCGAGACAACTGCGCTATACCCTGTGCCACTGTTAGGGATGAAGTCTCTAACATTGTTGTATTAATTTACAAATGCACCGAAATGAAACAGGCAGACTCCAAGTTACTTTTTCTCTCACGCAGCCTGGACCGAACGGGGCACATGCTTCCTCAACTAACTGTTTCCGCTTCCCGGATCACGTTTATTTATAAAGTTCATGGCTCCACCCCTTGACCCTAGTGACATCACGATACCTTCACAGTGCACAACATCGTTGCCCACCAGATGGGGCTGTTCTTTTCCATAAGTTACATTAAACAAATTAAAATATGCAAATAACCCTATCAGCCACCCCATCTGTAACATACGATGTCATGTTTATGCTGATGATGCTGTTGTGTTCCTTTGTTCAGGTGCCACCAAAGGAGCGCTGGACATGCTGACTAAAGTGATGGCGCTCGAACTAGGACCACACCAGGTACGCTTCTTCAACATGATAACTCCCTGTAACAAGGTGACCATGATGATGCACAAAATATTTTTGTTGCTGCTTTTTTTAAATGGCAAGAGGTGTTATTGGCTGAAGGTTCCTTGGTGTTGGTCCTTACTTTCAACACCATTAGAATAAAGCAGGGGTCGGCAACCTTAAACAGCCATTTAGACGTTGGAGACCATCAGTTGTTTACTTCTAGAAAACAATAACAACAACACGGACAATGAGCTTTTGATGTTGTAATAACACATTTATTTACGCAACGGTGATCAGGACGGGACCCGCTCGTCTGATCAATCCGGGTCAGGCTCACTTTATCGTCCCGCTCCGGCGACCTGGTACATAATGTTCTGGGGTCTTGGAATATCGGGCAAATGGCCGGTACTCAGCGTAGCCGAGCTGTCAACGGCTGGCACTGAAGGAGTTAAAGATTGAGTTTAATAATGTTGGGTTCTAGATGATGATAATGCTATTCTCACTGACGAACAGATTCGCGTGAACAGTGTGAACCCCACAGTGGTGATGACAGAGATGGGGCGCCTGGCCTGGAGCAGCCCCGACAGAGCCCAGACCCTGCTGTCCCGTGTCCCCCTTGGACGCTTCGCAGGTGATTTACCGAATTTCCTCGGGTATTCTGATTATTTCTGCAGGCACACACTGTTTAAGGACGTCACTGTGCACATTTATTATTATTATTATTATTATTACTATTATTATTGCTATTACTATTATTATTATTACTATTATTACTATTACTATTATTATTACTATTATTATTATTACTACTATTGCTATTATTATTACTAGTACTATTATTATTACTATTACTATTAATATTATTATTATTACTATTATTACTACTATTATTACTATTACTATTACTATTAATATTATTATTATTACTATTATTATTACTATTATTACTATTATTACTATTATTATTACTATTACTATTATTACTATTATTATTATTATTACTATTATTATTACTATTGTTATTATTATTACTATTATTATTATTATTACTATTATTATTACTATTATTATAAGTCTATTATTATTACTATTATTATTACTATTATTATTATTATTACTATTATTATTACTATTACTATTATTATTACTATTACTATTATTATTACTATTACTATTATTATTACTATTACTATTATTATTACTATTATTATTATTATTATTATTATTATTATTATTACTATTACTATTAATATTACTATTACTATTATTATTACTATTACTATTATTATTACTATTATTATTATTATTACTATTACTATTATTATTACTATTACTATTACTATTATTATTATTACTATTATTATTACTATTATTATTATTATTACTATTACTATTATTATTATTATTACTATTATTATTACTATTATTATTATTATTACTATTACTATTATTATTACTATTACTATTATTATTATTATTATTATTATTATTACTATTATTACTACTATTATTACTATTACTATTACTATTAATATTATTATTATTACTATTATTATTACTATTATTACTATTATTACTATTACTATTATTATTACTATTACTATTATTACTATTATTATTATTATTACTATTATTATTACTATTATTATTATTATTACTATTATTATTACTATTATTATTACTATTATTATTATTATTATTACTATTACTATTATTATTACTATTACTATTATTATTATTATTATTACTATTATTATTACTATTAGGCTCGCTTCACCCGCCCCCCCTGCAGCCTGAGGCTGGTTTTATTTTTGCTTATATTACACAGTTCAGTGTGCTAAAGTAAAGTAGACTGCCTTTGTAAAGCATTAAAGGGTTTATTACAGGGTTTATTACAGGGTTTATTACAGACACAAATCAACCCATCAGCAGAACTACTGGTGCCTTTAATGCAGCCAATGGTGATACATGAATATAATCCTGAATGTAAACGTCATGATGAGAGTTAACTCTCCTTATTTACTTTAGTATGTGTGTCTGTGTGTGCGTGTGTGTGTGTCTGTGCGTGTGTGTGTGTCTGTGCGTGTGTGTGTGTGTGTGTGTGCGTGTGCAGAGGTGGACGACGTGGTGAACAGCATCTTATTCCTGCTGAGTGATAAAAGCAACATGACGACTGGAGTGACTCTCCCGGTGGATGGAGGTTTCTTGGCCTGCTGAGCCTCCTGGCTGCCCCCCCCCCCCCCCCCCTACGCTCAGTAAAGAAGAAGGATGTTCCCTTTATTAACCCAAAAAGCACTTGTCATCGCTAAGTAATAATAACAACACACAGTTTTATTGAGTCATTAAACTCCAACTTGAATTGTCCTCGTCTCTCACGTTGGGATGCATCTGTTTTAATCTCTTTCTGTATGTGAAGATAAAGCTGAAAGGATAAAAGAACACGTCGTCATCAGAGTGATATCAAGCTGTCCTCCAGCAGGCGTCTGGCGGTTGTAGCGCCCGACAGCCTCTAGGGGGGCCGCGCTCACCCCGGTTCCATGCAGCCCGATTGGCCTTTGCTAGAGAACCTTATTATGGCAGCTTTCCCACGGCACCCTGTTCTCGTCACGCTCAACACCTGTGACAGAGTCTGGAGAGGCCATGGAGAACCGTACGCTGGTCTGGAGAGGCCATGGAGAACCGTACGCTGGTCTGGAGAGGCCATGGAGAACCGTACGCTGGTCTGGAGAGGCCATGGAGAACCGTACGCTGGTCTGGAGAGGCCATGGAGAACCGTACGCTGGTCTGGAGAGGCCATGGAGAACCGTACGCTGGTCTGGAGAGGCCATGGAGAACCGTACGCTGGTCTGGAGAGGCCATGGAGAACCGTACGCTGGTCTGGAGAGGCCATGGAGAACCGTACGCTGGTCTGGAGAGGCCATGGAGAACCGTACGCTGGTCTGGAGAGGCCATGGAGAACCGTATGCTGGTCTGGAGAGGCCATGGAGAACCGTACGCTGGTCTGGAGAGGCCATGGAGAACCGTACGCTGGTCTGGAGAGGCCATGGAGAACCGTACGCTGGTCTGGAGAGGCCATGGAGAACCGTACGCTGGTCTGGAGAGGCCATGGAGAACCGTACGCTGGTCTGGAGAGGCCATGGAGAACCGTACGCTGGTCTGGAGAGGCCATGGAGAACCGTACGCTGCCTGCAACATGGGGGCGGGGCCATCGATGGTCAGGGAAGGCATATCCTTACTGAATTGTCCGTAGGTGTGTGTGTGAATGATTGTCTCTGTGTGTGGTCCTGTGATGAACTGGCGGCTCGTCCAGGGTGTGCCCCGCCCCTCCGGCACGAAGATGATTGAATGATTTGGCCGTTTTGTGACAGGAAGCAAACAGTTTATTTCCTGACCCAACATTTTATTTAGTTTACAAAAATGAAATAGTTCACCACAAGACAAAAAAAGTGGAGCACCGATACAAGTCATTGTGCACGTGCAACAGAACCTCTGTTATGCTTGCAGTGGGTCAAATAAGCACGTTCCAGGACGTCACCTCAGAGCCAGTGGCATGCAGTGATGCGTGTCACCACTGGAGGGAGCCAGAAACACCACAGAAAAACATTTAGACGTGCAGTTGGTGATGGCAGACTCACTATGGATTACCATAGTACCGTCGCAGTACTGCACGATGTTAGCAACACGTTTAACTTCAAGGTGAGTTCAGTCGGAAGTATTCAGACACATGAAGATAATACTGCAGTTATAATGCGAGCCTTTATTATTCGGTACATTACTCGATGTCAATATCAATATTTTCCTCAAAAGTATTGTGTATTACTACAAAGTAATATAGTACCAAAAACTGCATATTAAAAACTTGCCTTAAAACAATACTGTATGTTTAAGCAATAACTCAAACTGATAGACGCTTGCACATGCACGCACACACACACGCACACACTCACGCACACACTCACAGAAGACCCATGCAAAAACTTCCATTGAAGACACAGAGCTCAAGATGCGCAGGTCCAAAGTCTGCCTGGTCGTCTGTCGCAGGTTCAGGGTTAGATGAACTTACCCAAAGATATACGACTAAGATCAATGTGAGACTACTACATCTCCACGGTAACCACAGGTTGGGTTAAAACAGCTGTGGGTGACGTGTTCAAATGTTTTCAGGTCTTCAGAGCCATCAACCGTATCTCATGTTTCGTGAAGAAGATCACCATCACCGTTTCACAATGAAGCTACCGTGCTGATTAACTGTTACCTTGCTATGACCAAATTCTGATTCCTGGTAATTTCAGTAAATGAGAGTGCGTCTACAGAGATGGACAGAAATGGAGTCTGTGTCCACACTTTCCAAACTTACCGACAAATCCGTTGTGTTTTATGTGGAAAGGTGGTCGAACCATGAACAAAGAAAACTAAAGACAAAGGGAGAACTATTGATCGACTGAAAGACAAGGCCGTGCAGCCATTTCAAAATATCAGGGAGGAAGCAACAATTTCACGGCAGCATCATTGTAAAAGTGGATGACGACATCGTGCATTAGCGTCCCACCACGGCTGCTGTGAAGCACATCTGGAACGCGTGTGAGTACCGAAGAATAGTACAAGAAAGGAAGACAAACCAGATCGCTGTCAGCTCATGATGGGAACATTTCATATTCATGTCATTACCAAACACAAGCTTTAAGACCATATACTAGTTTCCGGAATGGCGGCGCGCACACACGTTGCGGCTCGAGGCTCCCGGCTTTTTGTGCTTGTTTTTGTATTCTCGTTTATAAACAGTATACTACTATTTGCTTGATTCTATTAATGTGTGTATATCTCGTTGTTTTAAGAGATTTGTTTTTCATTTTGTGTTCCTCTGTGTGCCTTAAGCCGTGGGCCTTCACACAATTTTGTTATGTTAGCATAATGACAATAAAGAATCTTGAATCTAGTTATCTTGTAATAAGTGTAAGCTTTCACTTTGATATCTCAACTTGAGAACATACTTAGAACATTAATGTTTGGTAGCAATACAGAATTTCGCTGTCTGCGGCTAGCGTAATATTTACACTGACATATCCGAGTGAGCGAAACCAGCGGTACCAGTGGTGTGGTGGTAAAACCAGCGGTACCAGTGGTGTGGAAGCAAAACCAGTGGTACCAGTGGTGTGGAAGCAAAACCAGAGGTACCAGTGGTGTGGTGGTAAAACCAGCGGTACCAGTGGTGTGGAGGCAAAACCAGCGGTACTAGTGGTGTGGTGGTAAAACCAGCGGTACCAGTGGTGTGGAGGCAAAACCAGCGGTACTAGTGGTGTGGTAGTAAAACCAGCGGTACTAGTGGTGTGGAAGCAAAACCAGTGGTACCAGTGGTGTGGTGGTGAAACCAGCGGTACCAGTGGTGTGGAAGCAAAACCAGCGGTACTAGTGGTGTGGTAGTAAAACCAGCAGTACCAGTGGTGTGGAAGCAAAACCAGTGGTACCAGTGGTGTGATAGCAAAACCAGCGGTACCAGTGGTGTGGTAGCGAAACCAGTGGTGCCAGTGGTGTGATAGTAAAAGCAGCGGTGCCAGTGGTGTGGTAGCAAAACCAGCGATACCAGTGGTGTGGAAGTAAAACCAGAGGTACCAGTGGTGTGGTAGCGAAACCAGCGGTGCCAGTGGTGTGGTAGCGAAACCAGCGATACCAGTGGTGTGGAAGTAAAACCAGCGATACCAGTGGTGTGGAAGTAAAACCAGAGGTACCAGTGGTGTGGTAGCGAAACCAGCGGTGCCAGTGGTGTAGTAGCGAAACCAGCGGTGCCAGTGGTGTGGAAGTAAAACCAGAGGTACCAGTGGTGTGGTAGCGAAACCAGCGGTGCCAGTGGTGTAGTAGCGAAACCAGCGGTGCCAGTGGTGTGGAAGTAAAACCAGAGGTACCAGTGGTGTGGAAGTAAAACCAGTGGTACCAGTGGTGCGGTAGCAAAACCAGAGGTACCAGTGGTGTGGTAGCGAAACCAGCATTACCAGTGGTGTGATAGTAAAGCCAGTGGTACCAGTGGTGTGGAAGCAAAACCAGTGGTGCCAGTGATGTGGTAGAGAAACCAGCCCAAGCTGCAGCTGCTTCTTTATATAAACCCACTTCGACACCACAACGACATATTGTTAGTAAAGCCCAGTAATGTGCTGATAGAAATACACGGAGTGAGTAAAAACCAAAAGTTCTGTCTTACCAGCTGCTTTCATGCAAACACATTTGATGGCTTTATTTACCTGAAATTACAAAATACCAAAAACAGAGGCAGATATTTCTTGTTACTAGATAGAACACATCGATGGAAAACGTTACACTGAGTACTCCCAGTACTGTAATGAGTTTGTGAAAATGTAAACAATACTCAACATTCCCTACTCACGATATTCAGTGACGAAGTACACAGCAGGTGGGCTGATCTGATCTTTACTTGCTGCTCTGAGTCTGTTGCAGCTTTCATGGCACTTCACTTGCCCCCCCCCCCCCCCCCCCCCCCCGCCCTCCTTGAATGAGCAACGCTCGCTAGGTAAGCCTGTGAGGTAACTGTTTATCAAACTACAGGTCTCATGGTAATGTGTCAAACTCGGGTTAGTTTAGGCTTTAGGGGGAGCGTATGTCCACAACCAGAAACTCGAGAGAGTGTAAAGTGTAAAGTTACTGCTGTTTTCCAATCTTACATTTCCATGTAGTATTTTTAGGAGAATGAGTTCATGGGGGATTTACATCCATCGAGGATCGAGCACACGATTGGGTCAACAGTTCCACGTTGTGACCCATGAGAAGCTTAATTGTGCTATAGCATGTGGTTTTTACGATGAGGGCGTGCACGCCAGTCCCAGCTGCTGGTCCAAGGATGCCCAGCTGAGGGTAACTTCAGAGAGCGGGGACTGCAGCAAGTCAAGAGAAGGACCAGACTCAGATCTTTGCCAGCTCTGGTGGAAACGTACAACTGTAGTTCTATCAGTGAAAGTATGTTGAGCAGGCAAGATGTACACAAAGACCCTCTACACCTATTTGGTAAAACCATTGAATACATATTGGTCTTTTTGTCAATATCACTTTGAAAAAATGTCAATAACAGAAAGGAAGCTCAGCAGCACGCTACTTCTTTCATCCTCTCTAAGAAGTAGTGCTTGCTGTTCAGGGTGATGGGGGGGCGCAGCGGAGTCCCCTCAGAACATGGTGCACCTCTTCCCCCTCTTCTTCACTGGCGGAGGGCAGAGCACGGCCCTGATGGCCTCATCAAACACCGTCTTCAGGCCTCTCTGGGTCAGGGCAGAACACTCCAGGTACTTCACGGCCCCTGGAAAAGGAAGAGCATGATGGGAAAATACTTCTTAGTGACACTTGTTGCAAACCGCAGGCAACATTTTCCGAACAAAGCCTGCTCGAGTCATCAACCACAGTCTTCAATGTTTCAAGCTACACGTTGCCCACAGGTGAGGCAGCACGCTCTGTGGTCAAGGTCAAGAGGACATGCGTACTTCTTGTGTCACAGCAAGAAGGTTCTGGGTTTGAATCCTATCTGTGTGGACTTTGTATGCTCTCTCTCTCTCCATGTCTACAAAGGTTATCTCCAGTTTCCTCCAAAAACATGCAGTTTAGCTGGCGACACGTCCGGGGTGTACCTCGCCTGTAGTCAGCTGCGATAGGCTCCAGCAACACTAGTGACCCGCAGCTGGACTCTGTGATTGAGGCTCCGTTCGGTTTGACTATATGGTCAGAACGAGACACAATGAGCAGACGTATCTAACTTGCTGCAATGGTTCCTTTTGACAGGTCCATGTTGGATTGTCTTGGGGACTTGGTTTCACCCGGGCCCCCTTCTCTTCTAATGCTGTGTTGGGTACCACCCACCGGCTCATCATTCCTTCTATTCACTTCCGCTTTTCCACATTGCTTGTCACGGGAGTTGCTGGAGTCTATCCCAGCTTGCTATGGGCGAGAGGCGGGCTACACCCTCAATGCGTCGCCAGCTCATCATGAGGCCACACAGAGACAGCCACACACACACACACACACGGGCAAGTTGAGAACATCTAAACTCCACACAGAAAGGTACCCTCTTGCTGTGAGGTGACAGCGCTACCCACTACGCCACCGCGCTGCCCTAGGCTCATAATTGGGGACTGAACAGCACTGCTATGTGACAATGCCATTGTCCAGAAGATGGTTCTTTACCAGCGTCATTATGTCAATACGAGGCGACTGGTGTCAGCAGTCTGCAACACTCAGGACGAACCCTAACCCTAGTTGTCAGGCGAGTTACCAGGTGACTCATCTCACCTGTTGCCACAGCTGCTTCTGGCCCCCAATCTACCCCCTTCTTTTTGTTCATTGCATTTGATGCATGACATTCCGGATGCCTTCCGGATTCTGGCCCTTCCTGCTCCCGTCCTGGATTTTGCTTTGGCTTTCTGGCTCTGACTGCAGGCTTGTTTTACCTGGACTCAGTCTTCCTCACATCTCTTCTGTTTCTGGCCTTCTTCTTTTTCACACTCAATCTAAGGATAATCCTTTGAAGCCTGCAGTTCTGTTCATTTAGTGTATATGAGACTCACTTGGGGACTAAATATCTCATCATTCCTACCTCAATAAGAAATAACTATGCCATGAAAAGTGAGACTTTGTTGATCAGCGTGTTTCCGTCGGCTGCGGCTCCTTGACTATCCCTTGTTCAGTTCTGTTGGCGATTTCGTACGACAGTTCAGATTCATCCTGTTTGGCCCAATTTGCGAATCAAACTTTTACTCCTCTAAATATCTAAGGCCAGCTGTTGATTACAAGGCTTCCTTCTGTAGGAACGCGAGTTATTGGATAACTATTGACCACATTCAGTCGTTGGCCTCACCAATCTCTCTCGCCATGGCCAGACCCTGTGGGTAGGTGATTGGGGAAAGCTTCTTGTCTCTCAGCCTCTCAATGGTGTCCTTGTCATCTCGTAGGTCCAGCTTGGTGCCCACCAGGATGATGGGCGTGTTAGGGCAGTGGTGCCTCACCTCGGGGTACCACTACGGCATCACACACAAATGCATGTGTGCATGTGCCAAAGACAAAATCAGTTAGAGAGTAGAAAGAGAAGCAGAGGCAGAGCACTGGACTCCTTAAAGCCGAGTCATTCACTGACCAGCTTTCAAACCAATTATTTTAAATACAGTAGATTTGTCTGACTTTTTATGTATGAATACAAAACATCCTCGGACTGAAGTAAATTTCTAGTCACATCCCATAATGAGTGACTGTCAGGCCAAATCATGCACACTCTAAGAGGGAGGGTAGACCTTCAGGAAAGTGTGATTTCACCTGAGAGCATCTGATAATGCTCAGCAGATCAAACCCCGCCCAGCCGACAGACTCCCCCCGCAGAGTGGCCGGAGTCGTTCGGACCTCGCCTCTGTGCTGCGTCGCCAGCTCCTAGCCACGCCGGTACGAGGCGAGGCCTGAGCGAGTGGGACAGTGACGCGCTATAGATGTGCCTCTTGTGGTCAGACGCGGCACGGATTGAGACAAAGGGAGACGGTAGGTGTCAGTCAGCGTACTGACCTTAGCTCGGACGTTCTCAAAGGAGGCCGGACTGACCAGGGAGAAGCATATCAAAAACACATCCTGGGAGAGAACCAGAGAGATTTAAGTGTATGAGGTCCTCATTGAGGTTTCAGCTCGGAGGACAGAGAAAGTTCATTTTGTGGGATTCAAGCAATCTTTGCGTGTGGGCGTTTGGGTTGGATGTCGTTCACGCTAGATTCGGAACACAGCCCGATGCTATTTCAAGTTTTGGAGGGAGAGATTTACGTATTTTGACATATTATTATTATTAGCATCAACTAACAATAACAACAAAAAAAGCAACATAATGCTAAAAATTATGTTGTCAACAGAGAGAGGCAAAGATGGAGAACATCGATATGGTTACCGTGGTTACCTCGCCGAGGACGTCATGCTTCCACCTGCGTTGGTTTGTCTCTGTCTGGCTGTTAGCACGATAGCTCAAAACGTTAGACAGATTTTGATGACATTTTCAAGAAATGTAGGGAATGTTGCAAGGAATACATTATTCAATTTTGGTGATGATCTACAAGAGATCCTGGATTCTGGATCACTTTGGAATTTTCGGTAACATTCAAACATGAAAGGAGCTTCTAAATTTGTTCCTCAATATATTGGTTGATTATTGACCGATGTTTATAGAATTTTTCACAGTCATGTAGGATGTGGATCTCTATCTTACCGCTGAATTTCATCTGGATCGGATCCAGAATGCAGATCGTCGCAATCTGGATTTTCCCATTTACTTATAATAGAGGCTTTTTCAAAAAAATCCTATCTTGTAAAATCTGCATTCAATTCACTCCCCAAAAATCCCAGTCATAGAGGGGTCCAATATGAATCATCATGAAACAGGTCTTCTGGTTCTGATCCAGAATGAGGTCAGGAAAACATTTCAAATGTTAACACTAAACTCCATGTGTTGCTATGGTGACTGCAGGTTGATTTCTACCCTGCACAGCTGCGGAGGCATCGTTGAACGGAACACGCACCTGCTACACGCCTCACCTGATCAGCTGCTGCCTCTCTGTCTCTGCAGACGAGTGTTCTGAATACCAGCCAGCCTGACAGCAACATTTTGAGTTACGAGCTCGGCCCAGGAATGGATTGTACTCGTATGTACAGATAAAATCAATGTAGGGCATTGTAAGTCACAACATGGGGGGGGGGCTGGGATGCTCGGTGGAGGTTTCTAGTTTAGAAATGATGCTACTGTACGTTTGACCTGGAATAAAGGGAGTGATTTAGGCATCATGCCACCAATACTTCTTAGTCTGTACCCTCCAGCGCAGCGCCACAAGGATCGTAGAGGGCTTCGTGTTTTTGTATTGCAGATTCAGTCACATGTGGCTGCATTTAAAAAGCCAGCAAGTACTTTTACTATGCAGTTTCTGAGTAATCTATGCCAAAACGGGATGTAAATGATGCAGGAGTGGGTTAAATTAACTTTTATTATGTACTATTTATCTGTGTTTTCTGTTGTTTAGATACACGTAGTTACACATTAAAATACCTGCAGACATGTAAATGGGCCTTTATCGTAGGAACGGGTTCATCCAGTTTACATTATTTATTATAGGAAATAGAGTTTGGGTCTTCAAACAGTATTCTGGAACGGATTATGAGGAGAACCGAGGTTCCGCTGTATTTAAATGTCAGTTCAGGTTAAAAATGATTATGTTTTGGGTGTAAAAGCAACGTTGTTATTGGGTCAGTGCCAAGTGCAGCAGTGAAATTGTCTCAAATCAAAGGTGGGCTTTTTAATTTTATATATATTTAAATAGAATAAATAATATTAAAAAAAAAATATATATATAAGGGATTTCAGATCAACGTACAATGAATTTAAACTTTTCAGTGATTTTTTTAACATCAAATTTTGAACTTGCTGGAAATCAAATGAAATAAAATTCAGTTCCTGTGTAACTGGAATTAAATAGGTGTGTGTGCGTGTGTGTTTAAAGGGAACGGGTGTGAATACCGTCTGTGGGTAAGAAAGTGGGCGGAGTCTGTCATAGTCCTCCTGGCCTGCCGTGTCCCAGAGGCCCAGGTTCACCGGTTTCCCATCCACCATCACATTGGCAGAATAGTTGTCAAACCTGCAGGCAGATATTTCGGAGTGAGGTGCAGTTAAAAGAGAAGCGCTGCGGAGCAGTTTAATGTCAATGGGTGATTGAGCAAACATCAAAGAGAAAGCCACAGTGATTAGAGCTGAGTGATGGACACAAGAAATGATTGCTGCTGTCTGAATGTGTTCAGGTAATCTGTGGGCTACAGGTGAGAAATGTCTAAGGGGCGGGACCCTGTAAGGAAAAGGTGCTCTTTAAACGTCTGGACTTCATGGCAAGGCAGGAGGCTTGATGCTGAACGTGAGGTCGGGTGTCCAGCTGCTGCTGGAAGCTGCCTGGTTGGTCTATCGTTGACAGCAATTTCATTTCTTCTTTATTATGTTTTTGCATAATAGCAGGCGAGGCTAGACCGCCGCACCGGGACTAGACCGCCGCACCGGGACTAGACCGCCGCACCGGGACTAGACCGCCGCACCGGGACTAGACCGCCGCACCGGGACTAGACCGCCGCACCGGGACTAGACCGCTGCACCGGGACTAGACCGCTGCACCGGGACTAGACCGCCGCACCGGGACTAGACCGCCGCACCGGGACGAGACCGCCGCACCGGGACTAGACCGCCGCACCGGGACTAGACCGCCGCACCGGGACTAGACCGCCGCACCGGGACTAGACCGCCGCACCGGGACTAGACCGCCGCACCGGGACTAGACCGCCGCACCGGGACGAGACCGCCGCACCGGGACTAGACCGCCGCACCGGGACTAGACCGCCGCACCGGGACTAGACCGCCGCACCGGGACTAGGCCGCCGCACCGGGACTAGACCGCCGCACCGGGACTAGACCGCCGCACCGGGACGAGACCGCCGCACCGAGACTAGACCGCCGCACCGGGACTAGACCGCCGCACCGGGACTAGACCGCCGCACCGGGACTAGACCGCCGCACCGAGACTAGACCGCCGCACCGGGACTAGACCGCCGCACCGGGAGTAGACCGCCGCACCGGGACTAGACCGCCGCACCGGGACTAGACCGCCGCACCGGGACTAGACCGCCGCACCGGGACGAGACCGCCGCACCGGGACGAGACCGCCGCACCGGGAGTAGACCGCCGCACCGGGACTAGACCGCCGCACCGGGAGTAGACCGCCGCACCGGGACTAGACCGCCGCACCGGGAGTAGACCGCTGCACCGGGAGTAGACCGCCGCACCGGGAGTAGACCGCCGCACCGGGACGAGACCGCCGCACCGGGACTAGACCGCCGCACCGGGACGAGACCGCCGCACCGGGACTAGACCGCTGCACCGGGACTAGACCGCTGCACCGGGACTAGACCGCCGCACCGGGACTAGACCGCTGCACCGGGACGAGATCACTCATAGCATCACGTGCAGCGTGTGGGGACTCACACAGTGGGGATATATTCACCAGGGAAGGCATTGGTGGTATAGCTGATCAGCAAGCAGGTCTTCCCCACAGCCCTGTAGAGGACAGACAGCAGAAGACACATTTAGAAGACGTCTGCACAGTCACACGTATCGCAGCCTTGTGTGTGCTGTGCTCGTGTGAGTGTGTGTATGTCGTCCTGAGGCCAGCCGCCACGCCTCGTCACTGTCCCACACAGATACTGACCTACATTCATATTGCCTAAGGGACACGTGGTCCCCGATGACCCCCCTACAAGACTCACTCATGTGAACAGACACACAAGAAGTTATCACAAACTACAAAAGAACGGCTCAAAAAGTTCATTCATGACATCTGGAATCTGGAACAGGACTTATGAAGTCATCCACTCTGGTGTCCCCGAAACATTGTCCAGAGATGTCTTGTGTTCTGAATGGAGACACACCGATCTGACCACTGACGGGCGAAGTGAAGAACCCCGGATGACTGAGCAGCTCCAAAACTATCATTCTTGTGGGACCCCCCCCCCCCTAGTCTGCTGCGGTCAGTATCTACAAAACGTGGTTCAGGGAAGGAACAAGGCTCTGGTGGCGAGTCAAGGCCAGGGTTCGATGCAGCGGATCAGCGCCGACTGCTCAAGAACTTAATGCTGCTTTTGATACGAAGGCGTCAGAATACACAGTGCCGATGCTGGCCCTGTCCAATGGGCCACCAAGGGACCTGGCCCTGTCCACTGGACCCACCAAGGGACCTGGCCCTGTCCACTGGACCCACCAAGGAACCTGGCCATGTCCACTGGACCCTCCGAGGGACCTGGCCCTGTCCAATGGGCCCACCAAGGGACCTGGTCCTGTCCACCGGGCCCACCAAGGGACCTGGCCCTGTCCAATGGGCCCACCAAGGGACCTGACCCTGTCCACCAGACCCACCAAGGGACCTGACCCTGTCCACTGGACCCACCAGGGGACCTGACCCTGACCAATGGGCCCACCAAGGGACCTGGCCCTGTCCACTGGACCCACCAAGGGACCTGACCCTGTCCAATGGGCCCACCAAGGGACCTGACCCTGTCCACTGGACCCACCAAGGGACCTGGCCCTGTCCAATGGGCCCACCAAGGGACCTAACCCTGTCCAATGGGCCCACCAAGGGACCTGGCCCTGTCCACTGGACCCACCAAGGGACCTGACCCTGTCCACTGGACCCACCAAGGGACCTGGCCCTGTCCACTGGACCCACCAAGGAACCTGACCCTGTCCACTGGACCCACCGAGGGACCTGGCCCTGTCCACTGGACCCACCGAGGGACCTGGCCCTGTCCAATGGGCCCACCAAGGGACCTGGCCCTGTCCAATGTGCCCACCAAGGGACCTGGCCCTGTCCACTGGACCCACCAGGGGACCTGACCCTGACCAATGGGCCCACCAAGGGACCTGGCCCTGTCCACTGGACCCACCGAGGGACCTGGCCCTGTCCACTGGACCCACCAGGACACCCAGGGAAGAAAATGGTTGGGTGGTTTTTGCTGGTGCAGTAATTTCACAGATTATCGGTCAGAGCCCTATTTAATATTCGTGATGATTATCGGTCAGAGCCCTATTTAATATTCGTGATGATTATCGGTCAGAGCTCTATTTAATATTCGTGATGATTATCGGTCAGAGCTCTATTTAATATTCGTGATGATTATCGGTCAGAGCTCTATTTAATATTCGTGATGATTATCGGTCAGAGCTCTATTTAATATTCGTGATGATTATCGGTCAGAGCTCTATTTAATATTCGTGATGATTATCGGTCAGAGCTCTATTTAATATTTGTGATGATTATCGGTCAGAGCTCTATTTAATATTCGTGATGATTATCGGTCAGAGCTCTATTTAATATTCGTGATGATTATCGGTCAGAGCTCTATTTAATATTCGTGATGATTATCGGTCAGAGCTCTATTTAATATTCGCGATGATTATCGGTCAGAGCTCTATTTAATATTCGTGATGATTATCGGTCAGAGCTCTATTTAATATTCGTGATGATTATCGGTCAGCGCTCTATTTAATATTCGTGATGATTATCGGTCAGAGCCCTATTTAATATTCGTGATGATTATCGGTCAGAGCTCTATTTAATATTCGTGATGATTATCGGTCAGAGCTCTATTTAATATTCGCGATGATTATCGGTCAGAGCCCTATTTAATATTCGTGATGATTATCGGTCAGAGCTCTATTTAATATTCGTGATGATTATCGGTCAGAGCTCTATTTAATATTCGTGATGATTATCGGTCAGAGCTCTATTTAATATTCGTGATGATTATCGGTCAGAGCTCTATTAAATATTCGCGATGATTATCGGTCAGAGCTCTATTTAATATTCGTGATGATTATCGGTCAGAGCTCTATTTAATATTCGTGATGATTATCGGTCAGCGCTCTATTTAATATTCGTGATGATTATCGGTCAGAGCCCTATTTAATATTCGTGATGATTATCGGTCAGAGCTCTATTTAATATTCGTGATGATTATCGGTCAGAGCTCTATTTAATATTCGTGATGATTATCGGTCAGAGCTCTATTTAATATTCGTGATGATTATCGGTCAGAGCTCTATTTAATATTCGTGATGATTATCGGTCAGAGCCCTATTTAATATTCGTGATGATTATCGGTCAGAGCTCTATTTAATATTCGTGATGATTATCGGTCAGAGCTCTATTTAATATTCGTGATGATTATCGGTCAGCGCTCTATTTAATATTCGTGATGATTATCGGTCAGAGCTCTATTTAATATTCGTGATGATTATCGGTCCGAGCTCTATTTAATATTCGTGATGATTATCGGTCAGAGCTCTATTTAATATTCCAGAGGCCAGAGACCCTCAGCCTGCCTCCAGCGTCCTGCGAGGCGTGGACGTGTTCGCGCACAGCATCCCGACGCGCACCGCCGGACGCAGAGTGATGCGGAAGGAAGGAGCGGATCGACGACAGAGCGGCACCGAATACGTGATCGATGAGCCCCAGCGCCTCTTCCTGCACGGAACGCGCACGGGTGGGTGTCCGTGGAACCACACGCTGCGTTCTTACCCGTCGCCGACCACCACGCATTTGATCGCTTGCATGCTGCCGCTTGAAGGCTCCGCTGGGAGGGATCGGTCTGCGCTGGCGTCTCCGGATGAGAGGCGACGGTCAGTCCGCTCGACGATGGAGCCGCAGTGAACGAGTCGGTTACGGAGAGTGCCGAGCGCGTCCGGAAAGAAGCGAGTCGGTTTAAAGGTACAGCGAGGAAGGACGACTCCGGTGTGCGATCAATAACCCAACACGAGTTCACGCTGTGGTCAAATAGCGCCCCCCACGGAGGAATGGAGCCACTGAACCTTCTTACGCACCTGTATTAAAGGAGTATTACACCACTCAATAACTGCTTCCTCCGTTCCTCCCCTCACCTGGGGGTCGGTCTCCGTTCCTCCCCTCACCTGGGGGTCGGTCTCCGTTCCTCCCCTCACCTGGGGTCGGTCTCCGTTCCTCCCCTCACCTGGGGGTCGGTCTCCGTTCCTCCCCTCACCTGGGGGTCGGTCTCCGTTCCTCCCCTCACCTGCCGGTCGGTCTCTGTTCCTCCCCTCACCTGCCGGTCGGTCTCCGTTCCTCCCCTCACCTGGGGGTCGGTCTCCGTTCCTCCCCTCACCTGGGGTCGGTCTCCGTTCCTCCCCTCACCTGGGGGTCGGTCTCCGTTCCTCCCCTCACCTGGGGGTCGGTCTCCGTTCCTCCCCTCACCTGCTGGTCGGTCTCCGTTCCTCCCCTCACCTGCTGGTCGGTCTCCGTTCTCGGAGTAGAGCCGCTGCTCCTCCGCGTTGAGAGGAGCCAGAGGAGGTGCATCTATTCAGGATGCCTCCTGAACGCCTCCCTGGGGGGGCGTTCAGGACACGTCCCACCGGTACGTCCCACCGGGAGGAG
This sequence comes from Brachionichthys hirsutus, assembly GCF_040956055.1. Classification (NCBI taxonomy): domain Eukaryota; kingdom Metazoa; phylum Chordata; class Actinopteri; order Lophiiformes; family Brachionichthyidae; genus Brachionichthys; species Brachionichthys hirsutus. The sequence continues at coordinate 9,948,331 of NC_090917.1, read as the reverse complement.
ACCACGGGGAAGACCCAGGACACGCTGGAGAGACTATGTCTCTCAGCTGGCATGGGAACGCCTCGGGATCCCCCCGGAAGAGCTGGAAGAAGTGGAAGTCTGGGCTTCCCTGCTTGGGCTGCTGCCTCCGCGACCCCCCCGGATAAGCGGATGAAGATGGATGGATGGATGATGTACACTGATATAATGTACAATACTGATATAATGTACACTGATATAATGTACACTAATATAATGTACACTGATATAATGTACAATACTGATATAATGTACACTGATATAATGTACACTAATATAATGTACACTGATATAATGTACACTGATATAATGTACACTAATATAATGTACACTGATATAATGTACACTGATATAATGTACACTGATATAATGTACAGTACTGATATAATGTACAATACTGATATAATGTACACTGATATAATGTACACTAATATAATGTACACTGATATAATGTACACTGATATAATGTACACTAATATAATGTACACTGATATAATGTACAGTACTGATATAATGTACAATACTGATATAATGTACACTGATATAATGTACACTAATATAATGTACACTGATATAATGTACAGTACTGATATAATGTACAATACTGATATAATGTACACTGATATAATGTACACTAATATAATGTACACTGATATAATGTACACTGATATAATGTACACTAATATAATGTACACTGATATAATGTACAGTACTGATAAAATGTACAATACTGATATAATGTACACTGATATAATGTACACTGATATAATGTACACTAATATAATGTACATTGATATAATGTACACTGATATAATGTACACTAATATAATGTACACTGATATAATGTACAGTACTGATATAATGTACAATACTGATATAATGTACACTGATATAATGTACACTGATATAATGTACACTGATATAATGTACAATACTGATATAATGTACACTGATATAATGTACACTGATATAATGTACACTGATATAATGTACACTAATATAATGTACACTAATATAATGTACACTGATATAATGTACACTGATATAATGTACACTAATAAAATGTACACTAATATAATGTACACTGATATAATGTACACTAATATAATGTACACTAATATAATGTACACTGATATAATGTACACTAATATAACGTACACTGATATAATGTACACTAATATAATGTACACTAATATAATGTACACTGATATAATATACACTGATATAATGTACACTAATATAATGTACACTGATATAATGTACACTGATATAATGTACACTAATATAATGTACACTGATATAATGTACAGTACTGATATAATGTACAATACTGATATAATGTACACTGATATAATGTACACTGATATAATGTACACTAATATAATGTACACTGATATAATGTACACTGATATAATGTACACTAATATAATGTACACTAATATAATGTACACTGATATAATGTACACTGATATAATGTACACTAATAAAATGTACACTAATATAATGTACACTGATATAATGTACACTAATATAATGTACACTAATATAATGTACACTGATATAATGTACACTAATATAACGTACACTGATATAATGTACACTAATATAATGTACACTAATATAATGTACACTGATATAATATACACTGATATAATGTACACTAATATAATGTACACTGATATAATGTACACTGATATAATGTACACTAATATAATGTACAGTACTGATATAATGTACAATACTGATATAATGTACACTGATATAATGTACACTAATATAATGTACACTGATATAATGTACACTGATATAATGTACACTGATATAATGTACACTAATATAATGTACACTGATATAATGTACACTGATATAATGTACACTAATATAATGTACACTAATATAATGTACACTGATATAATGTACACTAATATAATGTACACTGATATAATGTACACTAATATAATGTACAGTACTGATATAATGTACAATACTGATATAATGTACACTGATATAATGTACACTGATATAATGTACACTAATATAATGTACACTAATATAATGTACACTGATATAATGTACAGTACTGATATGATGTACACTGATATAATGTACACTAATATAATGTACAGTACTGATATAATGTGCACTAATATAATGTACACTAATATAATGTACAGTACTGATATAATGTACACTAATATAATGTACACTAATATAATGTACACTGATATAATGTACACTGATATAATGTACACTAATATAATGTACACTGATATAATGTACACTGATATAATGTACAGTACTGATATAATGTACACTAATATAATGTACACTAATATAATGTACAGTACTGATATAATGTACACTAATATAATGTACACTAATATAATGTACACTGATATAATGTACACTAATATAATGTACACTGATATAATGTACACTGATATAATGTACACTGATATAATGTACACTGATATAATGTACACTGATATAATGTACACTAATATAATGTACACTGATATAATGTACACTGATATAATGTACACTGATATAATGTACACTGATATAATGTACACTGATATAATGTACACTGATATAATACTGTGTATTATTATGTCCTCTGTCATTCTCTAAACAGCCTCTGCAGACGAACGAAGGGACTGCTGGGCATACTGAACGCTGTCCTAAACGCTGTCCTCTCGTCCTCTGGACTGCTGGGCATACTGAACGCTGTCCTAAACGCTGTCCTCTCGTCCTCTGGACTGCTGGGCATGCTGAACGCTGTCCTAAACGCTGTCCTCTCGTCCTCTGGACTGCTGGGCATGCTGAACGCTGTCCTAAACGCTGTCCTCTCGTCCTCTGGACTGCTGGGCATACCGAACGCTGTCCTAAACGCTGTCCTCTCGTCCTCTGGACTGCTGGGCCAGACTCCAGCTGAGGACGATTACTGAATATAAAACTGGCCCAAACTGAAGCCTTTCCAAAGTGGAAAAAGTGTCCCCAAACGCGTCTGTGAAGCTTTCAGGGCGAGTTTTCTCATGCAGCTGGTTGCCTTCTGCTGATGAGAGTCTATGGAGGTCAGGAACGTACTCTGTCCCTTAAGCTCACTGAATATGCAAGCTACCCCCCCCCCCCCCCCCCCCCTGAACAGACCTGCTGGTGATCCCTCATTAAATCTGTTTGCCTGATATGTGACTCCAGAATTATTTGTCTCAGGAAAGCGGCATCTCACCGCAGCCGGTAAACCTGACCTCTCCATCTGCTGGCGGATTAATGACGATGCCTCAGACTGTGTTAAAGGCACGGCGGAAAGAAAGCGACAAATTAAACGTGCCACAGATCAGATCAGGCGTGACCCAGAACAGGGTGATGGGATGAATAGAATCGAAACGTCATTGCGTAGTGGCTACACAATGGAGACACAATAGATCCAATACTCAGCCCAAATGAAACTTTAGCTTAATCCAAATATACAACTGGTCCTCAGTTATTCCTTAATTTGTGTGCCAAGGCGAGACTTCAGTCCCTCCAAGCCAGGACTCAGTCCGGTGATCTGTGATACAGTTCTACCTGCTGGGGCAGGATGGGATCCAGTTTCTGCCGGTCCTCCCCGGATCGATCCCTGAGCTCTTTGCCCAGGTCCTCGATTCGAACCACCACACGGTCCCCCAGAGCACCGAAGAGCACTTTTAGATCAATTTATCCAGAACTTGGAGACTTTCCGGTACACCAGGGCAATTCCCGTCCCAATTAGCAGATGCCCCGCCCACCAATAAGCCAGACAGCCAAATATCTTCAGTGTCCTCTACAGATAGGACCGTG